>NC_142929.1:35560955-35613455 GCF_046866305.1 Octopus bimaculoides | reverse complement strand
TATATATATATATATATATATATATATATAAATATATATATATATATATATATATATTTCCCCCCCCACACACACACACACGCACGTGTATCTATACATGCATGCGTATATTATACTGATATGGTTATAGATATTGTTAGACACAATATTTATTGAGTTTATGTGATATTTCCGAAAGTTCTCGTTTTAATCCTAGTACTGTCCTTTCTAATTACTTATGGGCCTATAGCAATAATATAAAACGAACGATTTATTAAAACTGATTCTTCCTCGAGAGAGCTAATGTCGCGGAGGTTACGTCGATAACATTGTCAAACAAACAGTGAAGACGAGGGAAGATTGAAAGCAATGAGAGAGAGAGCAAGAGAAAGACGATTGTGATGAGATGAGAGTGAGAAAGAGAGAGAGAGAGAGAAAGAAAAGAGACTGAAATGGCGGAAAGAGAGATTTGAGGGTAGGAATTGATTCAAGATAGAGAAGAAGAGCAAGATAATACTATTGGAATTGAGCTGAGGGAGAAATCGAGTGATGGGAGATTATATATGAATTGTCTTAGAGAGAGAGTGAAATAAAGGGAGGACACTCGGATGAATGAAAGGGAAAATGTGAGGGTGTGGGGTGGTGGGGCGGAGCTGGAGTAAGACAAGAGAGTGTATAAAAGAGAATGAAAGAAGTGAGAGAAACAATAACTAGATAATAAATATTATAAAGACTATAAAGGCTGTATATATACATACATACATACACACACTCACATACATACATATACACACACAGATATGTATATATATGAATATATAGATATAGATATGTGTGACTAGGTATGTTTGTGTGTTACTGTATGAAAGGGATATGGATGATGGAAATATATGATGCAGAGAAGATAAATAGATTGATAGATGTTGTGTATATGTTTACGTGTGAATAAGTATGATACGGGCTTGTTGAACAGAGGTGTCTGTCCTTTATTTGAGTGTGCGTTCGCGCGTGTTTGTGTTTGTGTCAGTGTGTGTGTATGTGTGTTAGGTTATCAGAAAAGAAAAGGAGAGTGGGAGTTAGAGAAATAAGGTGTAAAGATGAGATAGTAAATGCATATATTATTAAAGATGAATCAGTGTGTATCTGTGTGTGCCTGTGTTAAGGTATTACGGATAGAAAGAGAGAAAGAGAGAGAGAGAGAGATAGAGAGAAAAAGACAAAGAAAGAGGGAGATAGAATGAGAGAAGAGGGAGATTGAGAGGGAGGGGCAAGAGGGAGCGGGTTAGAACAGAAAGGCGGCCTAAAAGAGATTACAGACAATATGGTGGCTATAGATATATAGATATATAGATATGTGTATATGTATATATATATATATATATATATATATATATATATATATATATATATATATATATATATATATATATATATATATATATAGTGTGTGTGTGTGTATATGTGTAAGTATATGACTGAGATATGTTGTGAGAAGTGTATGAAATGTGTGCGTTGGTTAGGCTTTCAAATATACCTACAAAAACACCTACAAAGAAAGACTCTACGTACGTACAGATCAAAAGAAAGAAGAGAAATAGATGTGTGTGTGTGTGTGAGAAGAAGAAAGATAGAGAGAGTGTGCATGTAAAAGAGAAATTGTAAGCAGCTTTGTATGTTTGTGAATGTACACATGTGTCTAGTATATTTATTATAATGTGATATATCAAGTATTATGGGCTGTTTTTATAGTCACATTTATCGTTGTTGTTCCGAACAAACAACAGGCATCTTTAATTCTGAAATTGTTTGTTATCTCAGACAAAAAGAGAATATTCTGAGTCTCGAAAAGTTCGATGATTATCATGAAAGTGCCTTAAGCAAATAAGCAAATCGGTAAGACACGAAATATTGGTTTCAAATTTTGGTACAAGGCCAGCAAGTTCAGGAGAGCGGGTAAGTCGATTCACATCGATCCCGAAAAAAGTGAAAAGCGAAGTAGCCCTCAATTGAATTTGAATTGAGAACGTAAAAACAGACGAAATGCCGCTAAGTATTTTGCCCGGCGTGCTAACGATTCTGCCAGCTCGCCGCTTTTAAGGCTTAAGATATTAAGACTTTTTACAGACAACAGCAACAAAGCCTCTATGCAGTTGTCGCTTGACCTGTTAGAAACAGCAATTAAGTATCTCTTCAAATTGTTGTCAAATTTGGTCTCGGCGGAATTTGAACTGAGAAAGTAAAGACGGATGAAATGCCGCTAAGTATTTTGCCCGGCGTGCTAACGATTCTGCCAGCTCGCCGCTTTTAAGGCTTAAGATATTAAGACTTTTTACAGACAACAGCAACAAAGCCTCTATGCAGTTGTCGCTTGACCTGTTAGAAACAGCAATTAAGTATCTCTTCAAATTGTTGTCAAATTTGGTCTCGGCGGAATTTGAACTGAGAAAGTAAAGACGGATGAAATGCCGCTAAGTATTTTGCCCGGCGTGCTAACGATTCTGCCAGCTCGCCACCTGTAAGGCTCAAAGTATCGATTTAAAATTTTGGCACAAAGCCTGCAAGTTCGGGAGAGGGAATAAATCGATTTACATCGATCCCAGTGCTCAGCTGGTGGTTATTTTATCGACCCCGAAAGAATGAAAGGCAAAGTAGCCCTCGACGGAATTTGAACTCAGAACGTAAAAACGGAAAAAATGATGTTAAGCTTTTTCTCCGGCATGCTAACAATTCTGTCAGTTCGCCGCCTTTAGGGCTTGAAGTATTAAAATTTTTTTACAGGCAACGGCAACAACGGAGCCTCTAATGCAATTGTCGTTTGACCCGTTAGAAACAGCAACTAAATATACCCTCAAATGTTGGTCTACCATTTAAAAAAAGGGGAATGGTATATTATATTTGATTTGTAGCATCTCTGGAAAACTGAATGACCAAGACTGAAATGCCTTTGATCCGAGGTTTGCAAAGTGAGGGCCAAAAGAAGAAGGACAACAACATACAGTAGAAGCAGCAGCAGCAGCAGCAGCAGCTGTAGCAGCAGCAGCAGCACCTGTAGCAGTAGCAGCATTAATATTAATAGCAGCAACAGTTCTTATGGTATGAGGCCTCATTTTATGAGAAGGAAATAAAATGTGACTTTCAAGCTGTTATGGGTATTATTGGCGTTTTATGAAACGTCGATAATTCCCTATATGTATGTATGTATGTGTGTATGTATGTATGTGCATGTATGTATACATGTGCGTGTGTTTGTCTGTCTGTCTGTATGTATGTATATATGTAAGTATGTATGTATATATTTATGTATATATACCTGAAGGTCTCTCTTAATGCTACTGGTGACGTGTAACGTTACCAGTGCCAGTGTTGCATCGTCGGCTACTCTGCGAAGCATGTTTGGTAAAAAGGAAGGTTTTCGTTGGACACACTGTAGGACGAAACACAAAACCTGCCAAATGTTATATAAATGATTTTATATTTCAGATTTTTTCCATATTATCATTTTTGTTTTATACTAAATAAAGTAATTTTGACACAAACATTCCTATATCAATTGCGACGTGGAAGGTATTTATTCACAGTTTGACGGTGGTGAGAGGGACACACATACACACACACACACACGCGCGCGCGCGCGCGCACAACCTTCCACAGAATAACAGTCATATATACAGCTTGAACAGACGCACATATCAGTACATAAATATACGTTCACATGTACACACACACACACCACACACACACACACACACACACACACACACACACACACACAGACATGTCTACGCACTTACCTAAATGCTCACATACATGCATACATACATACGTACATACGTACATGCTTACATACATACATACATACATACATACATATCATGAACTACCTGTTACTTTCTCAGATGCAGCACAGAATTTTGTCAGTGAACAGGTCGCGGTATCAAAGCAACGAAAATATTTTGACAAATTAAATTTAAATGTTGTAGTGAATCTGACGGATTTTGTATGCTTTTAAATAGCTTAGAAGCACCTTCCACGCTGCAATTGTTTTTGTTTCAGCACACGATCTCAGACCAAGTCACTTGCTATGCAAGTACATCTCCGTCATTCCTATATCAACAAGTAAAATCAGATACAGTTAAAACAATCTATATTAACGATTTTAGAATTTAAATGAAAGATATAGAGAGTGTACTACAGTTGAAAAAATACAGTAGCGAAAGGGGTTAAAGCCTTTGAATGGGAATTAGCGAGATTTGATCACGATCTGAATACATCAAACTTTAAATTGGCCTAGTTGTAGGAAGGGCTAAAAATGTCAGGCGAAAATAGAGCTTTTGTTTTATTTTCCATTTTTTTTTATTATTAAAGGGAGCGTCAGTCAATTTTGAGCTGCGTATCGTTAACACTTTACAAGCTATCAGGAAAAGAGCAGTGCTGCTGACTCTTTTTAGAGCCTTTCTAAATGATGGGTGGGGGGGGGGAGAGAGGAAAATGTCTTTAAACTAGTTACTTGACTTGATGGTTTGTAGCAGTGTGGACACCTCCACTAAGGTACCTAAAGGCTAGGCTTCAAAGTAAGTTTACTACCCATGTATGCTATGTCAGGATTTGAATACAGGATATAAATAACGGGAACAAATGTCAGATAACATCCCAGTTGACATTCCAACATTCTGACAATTCATCGTGCTAGACAGGTATTTCATTATATTGATTTCCCGTTTCCACAGAAGGGTAAAAGGCAGCGCTTATCTCGGCGGGATGTAAAATCAGAATGCAAAAGACAGAATAAATACCGCAAGGTATTTCGTTCGATTCTCTAACGACGTTGTTTGTCTCCTAATTAATAATTTATTAATATTCTTGTAGCAGTGTCATTTCCTTCCTCTTCATCACTCTCCAACGAAGAGAAATGGCTCGAAATGTCAGATTCTACAGTCTTCACCCAACACAAGCCACCCCTTGTTGTGCAGTGCTGGCTTGTTGCCTCAATAACCCTGAAAGCTATGCCAGCGGAGATCAAGTTCTTGGTTGGGTCTCCCATTCTGAACAGGTCAAAGGATAGAAGCCAGACTAATATGGGCTACCTCTTCACACAGGTAAAAATGGGTTTTGCATAGGGCCAATACATCTACCTAGAGGAAAAACAAAGGTGCAGCAAACTCCGACAGGACGGCTCCCGCCAAAAATAACTATCTGTAGGCGGGATATTGAGGCTGAGTAGAAAATGCAGGGATTCAACTGAAGGGAAGCAGGAAAGGCAATTTAGAGTCGAGAAGAGCGGCGGGAAATCGATAGCCAACGCTTCAAAGGAAGCGATGTCCTAAAGAGAAGACTCTTTAAAAGAACTTAAATTATCAAACAATTCTTCTGTGGACTAATTATTGTTGACCTTAGCCATTACCAGTTTTCTCATATTCCGTATTTTAACCTGTATGTGCATATGTTTGTACGAATATATACGTTCACCCTAGTAAATGTAGATTCATGATTTCTTGACGTGGTGTAGTTATCATTAATACCATTGGATTAACGGTCAAGGTTACACATACGTACATACATACATACATACATACATACATACATGATGACTTCCCCCTCGTTATGGAGTATGGCCATTGCACGAAGTTTAACTTAACGGTGCTGTGATCGAATGTGACTTTTTAGCCCAGCCAAAGATCTACAATGTCTTGCACAGAGTTGGCATCCAAAACCTTTACTGGCAATTGCTGGCTGTTGTAATTGGGCTCCATGTACCTTTGCGTGTCGTTTAAGTCCTCCTGCTGAATCACACTCCCTTCCACATGCCCGACATACATACATACATACATACACACACACACACACATACATACATACATACATACATACATACATACATACAGCATTGCAGTCACGTGCATGCTACGCCGGCTGGTTTAAAAACATGGTCTGCTTTTGGACAGACCTTGTACGTTTGATTGTAAGTATTGTGTTCACATAAAAAAAAAAAAACTGGCATTTATGAAACGGTGGAAAGTGGGAACCAAGAATAGGTTTCATACTCAGTTCGTTTGCAGCCACACGCAACCATCTGATGAAAGGAAACTTAGCAACACACTCTTTACAACACGTTCGCAATGGCACAAATATCGTTGCGAGTATGTTATTAAGAGTGTTTGTTTCCTTTTATGAAACACCATTTGAATGTAGAAACTTTGTCAGATGTTAATGTTTTTCCTTTTGGTAGTTGTTGTTGTTGTGGTCGTCGCCATCGTCGTTGCAGCTGTTGCTATTGATGTTTTGCAAGTTTTATTAAGAAATTGCATCTTGTTTACGAGATATTTTTGTGCATCGCTATAATTTCTATGCCGTTGAGAACACAGAAATAATCCTAGATTAATTCATGAAAATGTTATATTCCCTGTCCCGTATGTTGTTAGTGTTCTTTATGTTATCGCTGTCGTTGCAGTAATACGTACTAACAGGAGCTGTCGTATTATTATTATTATTATTATTATTATTATTAATATTATTATTATTATTATTATTATTATTATTATTAGTAGTAGTAGTAGTAGTAGCAACAGTAGAAATAGTAGTAGTAGTATCGTCACCATTACCACCACCTCACCTACCACCTTCATCTCCTTCTCCCCTTTCCCCCAACCGTCCACCACCACCACCACTACTACTACTACTACTACCTCTTTCTCCCCTCCCCTCCCCTCCTCCACCCTCCCTTCCTCCACCCTCCCCTACCACCCTCCCCATACCACCCTCCCTCCCCATCTGTCTCCTCCCGTCTCTTCCCCCTCCACATCCTCCCCTCTGCCTCTGCCTCCTCTCCTCCGCCTCCGCCTCCGCCTCCTCCCCTCCCTTCTTCTTCTTCTTCTTCTTCTTCTTCTTCTTCTTCTTCTTCTTCTTCTTCTTCTTCTTCTTCTTCTTCTTCTTCTTGCTCCTTTCTCACCTCACCTCTTCTTCTTTTTTTTTCTTCCTTTTTTTCAGTATTGCACATTCTGCGTAAATTCAGTATGCAATGCTTATTGATTCCTATTATACACGGTGCTGAGAGGGAGATAAGCTAAACAAAACTACAAAACATCATCGCTGTCAATTCTGAATGGTTGGGAAGAATACAGTTTAATTGAGAAGTGAATAGAGACAGGAAAAGCAAAACATGAAGTGCAGTTGATAGGTAATTGTCAACATTGAAAGTCGATGAGGTAGTACGATTCTAGAACCATAACACCTCTACTTGTCCGTTCTGTCAGCTGGAAATAGCAACCAAATCTGAAAAATCTTTAGAGATCGGAAAAATTGGATATACTCTTTTTACTCTTTTACATGTTTCAGTCATTTGACTGGCCATGCTAGAGCACCGCCTTTAGTCGAGCAAATCGACCCCAGGACTTATTCTTTGTAAGCCTAGTACTTATTCTATCGGTCTCTTTTGCCGAACCGCTATGTTACGGGGACGTAAACACACCAGCATCGGTTGTCAAGCGATGTTGGGGGGACAAATACAGACACGCAAACATATACACACACATACATATATATATACATATATACGACGGGCTTCTTTCAGTTTCTGTCTACCAAATCCACTCACAAGGCTTTGGTCGGCCCGAGGCTATAGTAGAAGACACTTGCCCAAGGTGCCACGCAGTGGGACTGAACCCGGAACCATGTGGTTGGTAAGAAAGCTACTTACCACACAGCCACTCCTACGCTTTACTTTGCTTAAATCCCTTGCTTTCTATGGAGTATTGACCATCGACGGCTTTTCTCCACTGTTTTCGAAGCTGGTCTCTCTTCTCTGCTCCTTTCCGATAGGGTCCCTGCTTTTTCAGCTGTGCTTTAGTATCCCTCTTTCAGTTATTAATAAGGTGTCGGGTCTTGCAGCTTCTTTTCGGATTTGCTCTCGTAGCTCTCAGGTTCATCATGGCACATATGTTACCACATCATAACAAGCACTGGACCTTGTAGTGGAAATTTTGGATACATGATTGAAAAAGAAGATTAGACATAGGCGCAGGAGTGGCTGTGTGGTAAGTAGCTTGCTTACCAACCACATGGTCATGGGTTCAGTCCCATTGCGTGGCACCTTGGGCAGGTGTCTTCTACTATAGCCTCAGACCTACCAAAGCCTTGTGAGTGGATTTGGTAGACGGAAACTGGAAGAAGCCCGTCGTATATGTATATATATATATGTGCATGTGTGTATATGTTTGTGTGTCCGTGTTTGTCCCCCCAACATCGCTTGACAACCGATGCTAGTGTGTTTACGTCCCCGTAACTTAGCGATTCGGCAAAAGTGACCGAAAGAATTAGTACTAGGCTTACACAGAATAAGCTCTGGGGTCAATTTGGTCGACTAAAGGCGGTGCTCCAGCATGGCCGCAGTCAAATGACTGAAACAAGTAAAGGAAAGAAAAAGAAAAAAAATAATCGTTCACGCTCATTGGCCTTTTATCTTTGAGACAAGAGACAATGCAGCGTCCATAAAGACTTTTCTTTTTACAATCTGTGTTAAAAAAAAAGGTAAAGTTACCCTCTCGAGTCATGCTGACTCATAAGAGTCGGTTTCCCGGTTTCATAGCGTATAAATTCCCCCACCGAGACGGGACGCCGGTCCGGCGCAGGATCTCTCATTTTTGCCAGCTGAGTGGACTAGGCAACGTGAAATAAAGCGTTTTGCTCAAGACCACAACGTGTCGCCCAGTCCAGAATACGAAACCACAATCTTACGATCATGAGTCCAACACCCTAACAACCACTAAGCCACGTGCTTCCACCTAATCTCCGATATTGGAAGGAGGAAGAAAGTAGGTAACATCAAATCGAAGACCCAATTCTGACTTGTTGCAATAAAGTGGACTATGTTAGACACTCAAGATGTCAGGTAGAGATGTTAAAGAAGGTGACGGATTAAGTTACCACCTACGTAGGCTATGGGTGGATTTGAACTCGGAACGCAATGAGCTTGAACAAATACCACAAGGTATTCTGTTCGACATCCTTATAGTTTCACTAATCTGGTACCTTGGATTGATAAATATTTGTTTTGAATCGAGTTCATAGCGATGAAAAGCAAAGTTAACTCAAGTGAGATTTGAACTCAGCTCGCAGAGAATCGGAAAAAATTACTGCTAGACATTCTATTCACTCCTCTTATGCTAATAATCTACCTATGCTTGACCAGGTCTGACCTGAGGCTAAAGGACAAAACTATCAGTTGTTATAGGAGAAGGTTAGACCACGGCAAAATTCTAGGTCAAAAACAGTGAAAAGCCGAAATAAGCACTGCAAACTACATTTTTGTATCTCGGCAGGATAATCTTGCCAATAATAAATACACGCACTGGTTTTATTTCATTTCTTTATTATTATTAGTCAACTGGTTGGCAGAAACGTTAGCACGCTGGACAAAATGCTTAGCAGCATTTCTCCCGGCTTTACTTTCTGAGTTCAAATTCCGTCGTGGTCGACTTTGCCTTTCATCTTTTCGGGGTCAATAAAATAAGTTCCAGTTGAGTACTGGGATCGATGTAATCGACTAGATCACTCACCAAGAATTTCCAGCCTGGTGCCTGTAGTAGAAAGGATAATTAGTCAACTAGCTAACCAAGTGACTAATTAGCTAATCGGATAAACCTAGCTAATTGATTGACCGAACGGCTAACTAAACAATCGATTAGTTAATTGGTTAATTGAATTGTTAACTAATTGACTAATGCGTGTATTTATTATTGGCATAATGAACCTCGTAGAATACAACAAAATCTGTTTCATATGATTCCTGCAAACCAAATACAAAGTGAAATACATCAGTCCAATGGTTCTATCTCAATATCCCATAACCGTTAGTATTCAAATACTAACAATTAGGCTTCTTAGATAGTCATTTGATTTATAGGAAAATAAAAAGGGGAAAAATCGACTCTCAAGCTTTGAAAAAGATTTCAGCTTATAGTATTTGTGTTCGGATGAAATTGCTGAGTTAAATAACGGGACTATGCGGTTATTAGTCATACAAGCATTTCGATGTATCTCTGAAGAGTACATTGCCTTCTTATGAGTTTCAGTTTACATACATGTCAAGGTACGATGAAAGATATTCTGAGAATGTTGTTTGCGATAGATTAATATTCAATACGTAAGGAGACTTCTCTAATCCGAATAACATGATTTGCAGCAAATGTAAGTTGTGGATTTATCATTATATTACGCGCGTGTAATATAATATATGTGTATGCATACATCTATATGTATATATATTTATATGTATATATATATATATATATATATATATATATATATATATATATATTCTACTTCCTCCCCTCCTTTTCCCTCTGCTACTCTTTCTCTTCATACAGCCTTGGTCACGTGTGTGCGGCTGCTATTTCTTTCCGTTCTTGGAATCACCAAGCTCGCACGTACTTCTTTGCCCCTCCTGTACGTGCTTCACAGCGTTCGAGACATACACACTTCACGTCTGGCTGCACAGCCTTTTTGTTTGTTTATTTCACCGTTTCGTTTTCCTGTCTTGTTTTCCGTCCGCCACTACCCTCCACGAAAACAATTTAATTTGTGTTCATGGGAAGAACCATTTTAACGATGCGTACTGCCTTAATTCTTCGAAACGCCGGAGTTTTAATGGTGGCAGCTGATGAAGGGGATGTTTCTATGTGGCCTGCTTGTTTGTTGCACCTTGTTTACCATTTTTGTCCTTGTTCTTTTGCCACGTCATGTACCCAGTTATGTATCTATATGTACATGTGGATGAACGTATATACATACATGTACATATATATGCAAATACTCATATATTGTTTATATATATATATATATATATATATATATATATATATATATATATATATATATATATATATATATATATATGTATATCTATCTATCTATTTATCCGTCTGTCTGTTTGCTTGTTTGTCTGTCTGCCTACGCTAAAAATAGTAGTCAGAAGGTGACTTCGATCATCTTTAATATATATATATATATATATATATATATATATATATATATATATATATATATATAATGGCGGTGCCCCAGCATGGCCACAGCTCATGAGCTGAAACTGAATAAAATGAAAAATGAAAAATATATAAAAGGTGATTGAAGTCACCTTCTGACTGCTATTTTTAGCGTGCTTGTGCTATTTGTAGCACCCTTAATTATTAATATATATACCTTAAAAATTTAGGAGCCATGAGAGGTGAATATATTTATTAACCACTTGACATCCTTAGGGCTACACATATTTCGGAGCCTTCTTTATTATTATTACATGAAGAAGGCTGCGAAACGTCCGTACCCTAAAGATGTCATGTGGCTAATAAATATATTCCCATTTTATACCTTGTGGCTTTTGCAGCCCACTTTGGTTTCGGATTCAGTCCTACTGTATGGCCCAATGTATCATACAGTACCACTGAATCCAAAACCAAAGTGAGCATCTTAACCTCAGAGGCTCCTTTTAACCACACAGCTGTGCCTGCACCAGACTTTTTCTCTCTTGTAGATGAAATGGTGGTCGTGTTATAAAACAGTGATCCTCAATTTGCATCAATCGATTGATTGATTCCCAATGAAATCGATATAATTCAATCTGATATAAACATCTCAATATGCATGAATTTTGTGTTTGATGAGCATCCATTACGGAGATTTTTTTCCTTTGGTAATTAATTTGCAGCCAAGAAGATTAAAACAAGAAGTATGCGATAGTTAAGCTAATCAGAAAGGAATACTAGTCTCTCAAAACATAACCAACGTAAAATAATTATTTTATATATCATACATTCATGAATCATGTCATGCATTTATTAATTTATTAATAAATTCACGAAACCTGCATGTGGCTCCGATTTCCAAAGCGTTACAATATTACAGGAAACGGAGCTTGGAGGATTCCGCTGTGATGTGTCTGTACGACTTTTCGTGTGATGCGTGTGTGCACTTGTACGTATTTCGTAATATCAGACGGAAGTGTATTGTTTCATCTATTGACAATATTGTCCCTTAAACTATCATTACATTATTCAGTCGAGAACACATCTACTGATGACGTTTCTCTCAAGATGCACAAACTGGTGGGTTCAGTACCGTACTTATTCTCGTTCGTCATTATTAGGATTCAAACTAAGACAGCGAGATGGCAGAATTGTTAGTACGCCGGACAAAATGTATAGCGGAATTTCGTCCATCGATCTGAGTTCAAATCTCACTGAGGTCGACCTTACCTTTCCTTCTTTCGGAGTCGTTAAATAAGTAACATTCAAGAACTGTAGTCGATGTAATCAACTTCCCGAATCCCGTCCCCTCAAAAACTGCTGCCCCTGTGCCAGAAAAGTTGAAACTATTATTAAAATTCGGATTAAGGAATATAGAAGTCATCTCTGTAAATGTCCCTTTAATTGGATAATCTCAATTGTGTGTGTGCGTGTGTCAGTGTATAAAATTAAATAAAAACAGCTGTTTGCAACGGACGACTATATATATATATATAAATGGATAATCACGGTTACACACACACACACACACACACACATACACACATACATACATATACTATATAACAGAATGGATTAACGTTGTAGATGTGATAGGTCATTAGAATTTAGTCCTTGTCTTTATATTCACTCAATGTAAATACTAAAACAGGTGGCAAATTGGCAGAACCATTAGAGAATCGTTAAGAATGACTTACGGTATTTGTTCCGATATTCTACGTTCTGAGTTCAAAACTCGCCGAAGTCAACTTTACCTTTCTTTTTTGGGGGGAGTCAATTTAAAAAGGGTGCCAATTAAGGATGATGAACTGTAAAACCGTCGAACTGGATGCCTTGTGATATTATTTCCATTTACCTTCTGAATCCAAAATCCTGCAACGGCCTGTCGGACTGCTAATCTTCGCCTATCTTGCTTAAGCCCATAAGAACATTAGAGTGCTACTCTCATGTTCAGTTTAGTGGCTTTGATAGTTAATAATGAAATATGAAAGTTAGTTGGTATTTAGACGATTATCATGGGAAGGGGGTCAGGCATAGCTAAAAACAAAAGGCTTCCGCCACCATATCCGGCTTGCACGGCGTGGACACTGTTAGTTACTGCTATTTAACCGGCACCTAGATAAGATAGGAGCACCGGAAAATAGAAGGATCTATTATACAGGTACTGACGCACCTATATGCGTTAATCGGAACCTGCACAGAAGCAATTGAATCTGTGTTTTTGACGCTGATATGCAGACCCATGCTCAATGACACGACCGCAAAATAGTGCTGATAGGTAACTGTCGGGATAAAAGTGGCATTTACATAAGCATACATTCATTCATACAAAAAGCAAATATTCAGTCAAACACACACACATCCGCATAAATACGCATAGCTGTGCATGTTCTTACACACACTCAATACAGACAAGCACTGGAATGCATCGAGAATGTGCTCCTAAACTCAAGAGCTCACACACCTATGCACTTATGTACATGTAGAATCTATCTATCTATCTATCTATCTATCTATCTATCTATCTATCTATCTAGCTAGCTAGCTAGGTGGTTAGCAAGCTGTCTGCTTGTCTTTATCTCTATCAGTCTCGCTATCTCTCTCTCTCTCTCTCTCTCTCTCTCTCTCTCTCTTTCTCTCTATCTCTTTTGTGTTTGTGTGTAAGTGTGTGTATATATACATGTGTGTATGTGTATGTATGTATGTATGTATGTATGTATGTATGCATCTATCTATCTATCTATCTATCTATCTATCTATCTATCTATCTATCTATCTATCTATCTATCTATGCTTAAGTATATGTATAGATATATACACATATATGATTATATATATATATATAATGCTAAAAACATGCATACATATGTACATGCACACATACATACCCAAACACACACACGCACACATATATACACACACGCACACAAGCACGTACAAACACATACATACGTATGGTTGAAGGGTGAGAAACAAAGATGGGAAAAGAGGGAGCGCTGATAGATAGATAAAAGGATGTGTACAGAGAAACAAATACTGTGCGGTGGGGGGAGAGAGCAAAAGGGATAGAGAGAGGAAGAGACATAGACAGACACAGACACACAGACAGAAAATTGGGGAGAAAAAGCTGTAGAGAGAGATAGACAGATATGCGTACTTAGGGAAAACAGTATTTTTTAACCTGTTATTGAAAACGGAACAATGGCCCGGCTTCAACAATATTTTATTAAAGCTATTTCATATTTCGTTATCAGTTCTTTACGTTATATTCAGAACAATAAACTCCTATTTACATAAAAGTTTCAAGACCTTTACGGTTTTATCTATTCGATAAAATCATGATTTTGGTGGGAATTATTATTTCCGTTTCATTGTGAAGGAAAAATAAAGAGAAAGAAATTTCTCAATCGTTAGTGCGCGCGCAAAAAATATCTACGTACACACAAAATAAATACAAACATTCATACATGCGTACATACATACATACATGCATATTTACACTCACGAGCATTCGCAAACACGTACGGTCGTACACACATACATACACACAAATATTTGTGTATGTGCACGTTGGTGCATGTATGTGTGCTTGTGTAGATTCTGGCAAACGATTTCCTTTTACAAACTCACAAGCACACACACACACACATGCACACACACACACACACACTCGTGCCAAAGCGCATGCACATACACAGACGCACCAAAGCAATGCACACACGGATACGCATGTATGAATGTGTACATGAATATGTGCGTGTGTATGTGTATGTACATGTGTACATATATATATGTATACAAACGTACAAGTATATGATATATATACATACATATACAGGTATGCGTATAAATATATTTATGTATTTATGTATTTATGTATATATACATATATGTATATATGTATTTATGTATTTATATATATATATATATATATATATATATATATATATATATATATATATATATATATACACACACACATATATATATATATATATATATATATATATATATATATATATATATATATATATATATATATATACATATATGTATCTATGTGTGTGTGTGTGTGTGTGTGTGTGTGTGCGTGCGTGTGTTTGTAAAAGCGGGTAGCTGAATTTAGGAGAGAAATGGACAGCTTTGAAGATAACTCAAGGTGTGAACGTCCTGCAACTGTCACTAACGAGGAAAACATTGATTGTGATCACCACATGGTGCTGGGTGACAAGCGATTGAATATAACTCAAATAGTCAATTCTATTAACATATCTCGTAAGAGAGTTGAAAATATTGTACACAAGGCGCAGGAGTGGCTGTGTGGTAAGTAGCTTTCTTACCAACCACATGGTTCCGGGTTCATTCCCACTGCGTGGCACCTTGGGCAAGTGCCTCAGGCCAACCAAAGCCTTGTGAGTGGATTTGGTAGACGGAAACTGAAAGAAGACCGTCGTATATATGTATATATATATGTATGTATGTATGCGTATATGTTTGTGTGTCTGTGTTTGTCCCCCCAGCATCGCTTGACAACCGATGGTGGTGTGTTTACGTCCCCGTAAGCTAGCGGTTCGGCAAAAGTGACCGATAGAATAAGTACTAGGCTCACAAAGAACAAGTCCTGGGGTCGATTTGCTCGACTAAAAGGCGGTGCTCCAGCATGGCCGCAGTCAAATGGCTGAAACAAGTAATAGAGTAAAGAGTAAAGAGAATGAACTCGGTGAGTGCCACGTCTTCTGATACCTGATCAAAAGCACAAAATTTGACATTGTTTGAGAAAGATTCAGCTGGTTTCATTGGACCTTTTCTAACTCAAGATGAGTATTTAGTTGGACACTTTGAGCCAGAAACAAAGAGACATTCTATGCAGTGGAAACACCCCTCCTCAACTGCTCCAAAGAAGGCCAAAGTTGTTTCATCTGCATGGAAGGTGATAGTCTTAGTGTTTTATGATGTAAAAGGCTTTCTGTTCATTAACTATCTTCAAAAAGGCCGCACTGTCAGTATTGAGTACTACGCCAACTTGCTGAGGCGGTTATGATAGGCTATCAAGACCAAACGCTCAGGAAAACTGACGAGAGCGGTCTTGTTGCAGTACATAAGTCATTGGTTTCAATGGCTACTGTGCGTGACTGTTCATTTGAACTCCCTATCATCTCTTCTCCAACAAGAAAAAACACTTGGCTGGGAACCAGTATTGCAGTGACGATGACGTCATATCTGCTGTTGACAACTTTTTGACCAACAGGATGAAAGCTTCTTCACCAATGGGATCCAAGCTCTGCAACATCGATCGAAGAAGTGTGTGGATCGCAACTTGGACTATGTTGAAAAATAATCCTCATTTGCTCGCATTCCATGAAAGTATATGTATATATATATATATATATCTATGTATATATATATATATATATATATATATATATATATATATATATATATATATATATATATATATATATATATATATATATATATATGGGAGAATGTACGAAAAAACAACAACAGACGAGGACAGGTGGTGTAAACAACAAAAGGATGTATTAGTATGACGCTCGGGAATACGGAAAGTCTTTAACGTTTCGAGCTACGCTCTTCAACAGAAAGAATACGGAGACAAGGAGAAAAACACGGAGAAAAAAATTGAATAGTGTTCGGTCAACGGTCAATATATATATAGGGGGAAAGTAAGAAGAAAAATAAGCAAAAATGCACATTGGAAATCAAACAGAGTAAAGGCTTTTTTTTTAAAAGTAACGATAAATATATACAATTAGATGAACTGAGGTACGAATAAAATTAATAAAATTCATTATTGTGAATTGTTAAAGAGATTCAAAAGCATACCGGTTTCGTAAAATTACTAATCACTGCTTTGAAGGCACACCGATTACCGAACATATATATATATATATATATACATATATATATATATGTATGTAACTATTTCAACTTTGGGTATATGTCTATTAGTATGTCGATTAAAGCACGCTGAATAAACATTCGTACAAAATCCGTCTTCTGTTTCCTTCATCAATTACACACACACATACACACACATATAATATATCTGTGTTTGTGTGTGTGTTTATCTCTCTATCTGTGTGTGTGTGTGTGTGTGTGTGTGTGTGTGTGTGTGTGTGTGCATGTGTGTGTGTGTTGAAATATGTGACACATATTTCAACTAACCTAAATTCTGATTAGGTGTATGTGTGTGTGTATATATATATATATATATATATATATATATATATATATATATATAAGCGCACGCACGCACGTACACAGACACACACACACATACACAAAGACACACATATGAGTGTGTGTGTGCGCGCGTATGTGTGTATATGTGTGTGTGCATGTGTCTGTGTGTTTACGCACGCGCCTGTGATTACAAGCTTAATGTATGCATATATGACTGTACTAAACGAATAGCGCGCTAACATTTTCTCAGTTGGTTCGTTTAGTTAGTTACCTTCTCCTTTTCTCTCTCCTCTCTTTTTTCATGTTGTTCGTCCGTTATAAATGATCCTTGAGGCATTCATAAGTATGTTCAACTATATTTATTCATAAATGCCTCTGAAGCTTGTGACCAATAAAATATCACCTTCACATTCCTCAACTATAAATGCAGGCGAGCACATTGTAATTTACCTCACTCACGTGACGCTAGGGCCAATTGTTTAATCTGAATTTGTCACGCTGATGTCTATTTAAGCGCTCAGGTAAATACAGTCCTAGACATATATATATATATTCCTATTAACTCTCCGAGAATTAATTATAGGGCTCTATTGCCTATGATAAGCTAATGCAGAAGTACCTCTCTGAGACTATCTGTACTTTTTTTTATATCTAAGCATCACTCGACGAAATCAAAGAAGGAAAAAAAAAAACCCAGAAAAGGAAAACGCAGCACGTGTGTGAACACTAACGCGTATAAAACGCCGAAAATGGTACGCACACACACACGCACACACAGACACAGACACAGACACAGACACACACACACACACACACACACACACACACACACACACACACACACACACACACACACACACGGTAAATACACGCCTGCGTTCACACGCGCACGCATATTCACATACAAAAACCTGCACACACACAAGAAGTCTGTGCTGTTATTCACTCACACATGGACGTGTGCGAATATGTACCTATCTTTTTTTATCTGTCTATCTGCCTGTCTGTCTGTCTATCTATCTATCTCTCAATCTATCTATCTATCTATCTATCTATCTATCTATCTATCTATCTATCTACATACATATGTGTATAACGTATATACAATTTTAAACTTATGTAGGAACATGCACAAATATACGTATGTCTCCCATGCACACGTATATCCACACACAAAAACATGCACATAGGCATATTTATAGCGTTGTTAAAAACCAATACCGGTTGCCAAGCGCTTGAGGGAACATGCATAAACATACACATATACATATGCATATACGTTGGACTTTCAAGTAGTTCCAGTCTGTTAAATTCACTAACAATACATTAGCCATCCTGGTACTAATTAGAAAGCATTTTCTTCTGGTGGCTTCCAGTAGAACTGAATCCCAAACCACTTGGTTGCAAAGTGAGCCTGTTAACCAGAAAGCCATGCTTGTCCCTGTTAATTATTCTCTACCTAAGTAAGTTAAACTGCGGTATAGTTATTTGAATAAATCATCCTAAGATCCTTCATAATAGGTAAATATAAGACCTTATCATAAGAGACGAGATCAATAATTCTCGAATGGTATATATTGAGGGCGTGCCCAGTGGTTAGGGTACTGCATTCATTATTGCAGAAGCGTAGTTTCGATTCTCGGACTGTGTGGTGCGTTGTGTCTTTTAGCAAAATACTTCATTTCACACTGGTCTGCAATCACATCAACATCTGACGTGTGGCAAAACGTGCATCTGTGCAGGCAATGTCAATCTAATGGAAGTTGTTGGGGTGGACTGATGTACAGTACAAACATAGCTATTGATGTGAGTTGCTCAGTAACTTCTGCTCACTATGACGTGATCAGCATCAATGAAAATTTTCTATTCTAGCTGATCTTATGCCATTGATATGGTTTGCGCCTGCAAGTCTGGAAAAAATGGTCGGTTCCATATGTTACATCAAGAGCATCATGTAGAGCCAATCTAAAGATTTTGGAGAAAACTATACTTCCGTATGGCAAAAATCGTCGCGTATGTTTCTGTAAGTGACCGCACAGAATATTCAGGGATTTCTCTAGAGTAAGAAATTTTGAGTACTGAAGTGGCTAATCACAATCCTCGGATTTCAGTCCCGTGAAAAATTTATGGAAACATTCACATGAACAGTCATCAAACAAAATACAAGATTGAAAAATTGGTCGCTCTTTTCCTTCCTAGTGCATAATTGTTTTTAATGCTTGGTACTCTATCGGTCTTTTACTGAACTACTAAGTTAAAGGAAACATTGGTTGTCAATCAGTAGGATGATAATACAAAGATATATGCAAATATGCATACATATATATACACAAACATATCTACATTACATTATATATATATATATATATACATACACACACATATATACATTATATACATGTGTATGTTTGTGTCTTTGTGTTTGTCCTTCCACGTTGCTTGACAAACGGTTTCGGTTTGTTTACGTCCACATAACTTGGTGGTTTAGCATAAGAGACCAGTATAATATGTATCAGAATAAATACTCGGGTCAATGTGCTTGACGGAAACATTGAAGGTGTCACTCCAGCACGGCCACAATCCAACGATTGGAACAAGTAATATATATATATATATATATATATATATATATATATATATATATATATATATATATATATATATATATATATATATATATATACATATACATATATATATATATGTATATATAGATAGATAGATAATATATATATATATATATATATATATATATATATATATATATATATATATATATAGGTAGATAGATAGATAGATAATAGATAGATATTCATACATACACATTCATACATTCATACATACATACATACATACATACATACATACATACATACATGTATATGTATAATTATGTATATATATGTATGTATGTATGTATGTTGCTGTGTACAGTTATGTTCTGAGTTCGAATACCGAAAACCCCCGCTTTTCATTTCATCCTTTCTAGGTCGATACAGTAAAATAAGAATATATACCATTCACTGGTCGATTAAATCGGTTCTGTCCTCTCGCCAAAGACGGGGCGTTGCGCCAACGTTAGAAATCAATCTATATTTATATATGCATATAATGATATAATTTGAATAGATTAGTAGGTAAATAATAGATTCATTAAATGCTAAGCTAGAGAGCCAGAAATAATAAATCTTTGGTAATGAATGTGTTTAAGACACTTGAAAATTTGGGCGTCCAAGTTCTGTTATTGATCTATCGGTTAGATTTAGGAAAAGTTAATAATAGCAAATTTCGATGAATTCGATATTAAATGCAATAACCAAACACATATTTCCTTTCTAGACGTCTACTCTTTCTCACTCTCTCTACACTCTCTCACTCAATGGAAGCTCGAACAATTTCCCTGAGCCTATACTAAGCCGACTACGATGCATACATGGTCGTATTACTATATAAATATACGCTTCTACGCACAACACACACACACATGCGTGCAGGTACGGGTGGACGCGTACACACACACACACACATACACACACAACCTGATAGAACAACTCAGAACACAATAAATACGTGCGTACGTACGTGTATACATACATGCAAAACCATCTTCAAAATCAGGAAGGAGAAAGTTGATTCGAAGACTAGATCCAAGCCATCGCTGGAACTGTAAAAATCGCAAAACTTTCCAGAAGTTTATCATTTAAGTACATATGAGCATGTCTAGACATGCAACTATATGCATGAAAATATATACATAAAACAAAGCATACAAATCTGCACATATACTTACATACACACAGACACAGAAATACCCTGTTGTTGATGTTGAAATTCCAATGTGGGAGACTTGGATCTAGGTTAGAAACAGACTCTTTCCTATTAGCAAGATATCTTAAAATAAAAGTGAATAATGACATACATTTACATCCATATGACATATTTACACACACACACACATACATACATACATACATACATACATACATACATACATACAAAACCATCTTCAAAACGAGAAAGGAGAAAACTGATTCAAAGACTACAGATCCAAGCCATCATGTCTTCTATTCTACAGTAAGCATTTTCGTAAAACACTTCTGTCACAATTCTCTGGTTTTTATCCACAGTTTTATATTCTGACTTTTTATATAATATAACCAGTGTTACTAAAGGCAGCGAGCTGGCAGAGTCATTAGCATGCCGGACAAAATGCTTAACGGCATTTTGCACGTCTTTACGTTTTGTGCTCAAATTCCGCCAAGGTCATCTTTGCCTTTCATCCTTTTGAGGTCGATAAAATAAGTATTGTTGAATTTTGCTCGTCTTGTACCAAAATCAAAATTTGTATAACTAACAATTACAGTAAGCTGTCGTCGATCGCTTCTTAACTTTAATGAAAAAAATTAACCCCACAATTAATGAAAATTTCTCAGCCTATAATGTGTTATTTCTTTCGAGAAAGTAATGTGTAAACTGAGGAAGATAAAGTTGCCGTTTTCAGCATGTTAGCAAGTTGAGCAATTACGTACGGCCTTCGTCGTTGACGCGAGAAGTAACATTGATCTAGTTTGTCTCACTAGACATTGTATAAACACATATGCCATATTTTCGTTTTACTCGTTGCATTTATTTATAGAAACCAGTGTTTCCAAACACAAATTTCTATATTCATTTGTTTATTTTATCTTCTCTTTATTAAATATATACACATACATACATGTTCATATATATATATATATATATATATATATATATATATATATATATATATATATATATATATATACACACATATAAACCTAAAAAAAAAATTTGGTGCTTTTGTTTCTGTCATTGAAATTTAGGTGAATGTTAGCACATACGTGTTTGATTTAGAAAATTAAGTAGCATATTTTCGTGTGTTTTCATGGATGGGAGGGAAATCAAATATCAATAAGAAGCTTGAATCATTCCGCTAAAACTGATCCGTTAAAATTTCAACTGATGTTATTTTCATGTTGTTTTTGTTATTGTTTTTCGTTTAATGCTTTTTTTTTTTCTACTTGGTATAGAGGTATCTGGTTTACTACCATTGCGCTGGCGTTGTTTATCCGTCACAATGTCTCTTTATAAACTAAAATAAAATATTTCTGGCTCGCATTTCCAACGGGTTTCCTCAATTCTATTTTTTATTACCTGTTATTCCATAATAGTATTAAACAAATAAATAAATGAAATAAATAAACGAATAAACAAACATATCTCTGCAGAGAAGATTTAACTTAAAAACAGAGAAGGAAAATAAATAAAATAAAGAAGTTGATTTGTTTTCAGTTCAGCTATATCGATCTATGAAATCAAGGTCACCATTTAGTTGATTTACGTTTTCCTCTCAAAACACGTTTTAGTCTTGTGAGTTATCATTCAAAACGTCATCTTGAGTGCTATTCATTTACAACTCATTCTCCTACAAATATCTTTAATGTCGAACCAATGAGGGATTATATACATATTTTCTTGATCTGCTAAAAACAACAGCCCAAATTCTTTTAAAAAGAAAGAGCAATTTGGATAATGACTCAGACACATGGCCACACACACTCGCGCGCGCACACACGCACACACACACACACACACACACACACACACACACACACACACACACACACACACACACACACTTGAATTCTCATGACCTTTATCATTGGACAATCGATCATGACTGACATGAAACTAAACAGCAATTAGTCTTTTTTTGTCTAACTCAGAATAATGTAGAATTCTTTTTCTGATCTAATTAAACTTGGGTGTGAACTAAATCAGCTTAAGAGAAGGGTTTCAAAGTATAATTGAGTTTTCCTTCATATATAGATATATATATATATATATATATATAAATTTGCCTGTACGGTTTGTATTCGCTGCCAGTAGCGATAGCATTTTTAATAGTACTATCGCTCTCATGTTTATTTAGAAATGATTTCACATATTTCGTTTGTTTAAGTGGCTTTTGACCACTTCAAACGAATTTGCAGCCATGGTGGGGGCAAATTTTACCAGTCGTTGACTGGCGAATTTGGCTGAAGAGAATCAGGCACCGTTTGGCGCTAAGTTCGAAATCATGACATCAAATCAACCATCATTATTTTTGCTGACCTAGCAGAGGTAAGGCGATATTAATATTGTTCACTGAAATTGTTTCCTATCATGCCTGTATTAGTTTTGTGACTATTCCATGGCATAGAAGTATTTTTGGCTTCTACTTTTAGCGATGCAGGTGCTCATGTAGTACCCTTGTGTATATATATATATATATATATATATATATATATATATATATATATATATATATATATATATATATATATATGAGAGCGATAGTACTATCAAAAATAGAAGTTGACGCACATATAGCAGTACGTAAAGCCGAATCAGAAAATTTCTAGTAATACTTTTTTTATTGATGTACCCGAAGAGACCCAGAACGGGTCGAAATATATGTCGTACCTAATAAAATATTTTACTAATTCCATCTATTTTATTAATACTGTTACCCCAACCGCCACTACGAAGTTCCTGCAATAAATCTACAGATAACAAGAGGTAATCGATACTATGCCGGTGCTTTACTCATCATTTATTTATACATTTCGTATAATTTCGTATAATATATATATATATATATATCTTATATATATATATTATTAATTTGCCTGCACGGCTTGCATTCGCTGCCACTAGCGATGGTATTTTTAATAGTGCTATCGCTCTCATATATATGTATATATATAGAGGTTATGAGCGGTAGTGGTGTCAATTAGACCCAGAGGTTTCAGGTAATGCTGAGTAAGTGCTATGGATAGCCCATAGTTAAGCTCAAGGTTCGGGTATTATGCGAATAAGGGGTCCAACGTAGGTCATATATCAGCGTGTGAATATAAGGATTTACATATGCAATGACCAATCTTAAAGACTATTGGATTTTACTCACAAGGTATTGGAATCTTATATGTATACCATTCTGCCTAAACAACTGATTTACAAATACAATATTCCCTACATTCACTCTCTATTTCCTATCTTATCTAAACTAACTATTGCTTAACCATCATCTCAGACCGTCTCCGATGAAGGGATATAATAAAGATCCTCGAAACAGCTGTAAGACCTATTTATAAATGTTCTATATTATACACAGCCTATATTACACAGACACACACAGACACACACACACACACACACACACAGACACACACACACACACACACACACACACACACACACACACACACACACACACACACACACACACATGCTGGATGGAATAGTATAAAGAATATGGATAAAATACTCTGTCTGATTTATATAATCTACTTTTTCCTTGGAAAAACATAAAGAAGAGGCATTTGTAAAAAAACATTCCCTGAAAAGGAATGCCTAGAGCTAAAATGATTGAAAACTACTGGCCTAAAATGGAAATGTCTTTTGTATGCTGTGATGAACAACGAATAAATGAGTAGAAAGTAAAATCAAAAATGAAGTCATCTATTGTAATTATTTAATATGTAGTTATTGAATTGCTTATGAATGTTTCGATTTTATAAAAAGTATATGTATAAAGTCAAGCTAGCTCAGGACAAATTCATTTTGCCCTTCTCTGCATTTCATAATTCAATGCTTTAATTAACTGCAATTTTAGCCTTCCCCAACCCTGCTATTTTATGAGTAGAATTAGTGATTTCGAAAACGATTAGCAACACTTCACTACTACGTTTCCGTGCAGCGGGCATCCCTAAGTACTTCCTATAGTAATCCTTTAATTTACAACGCCAGTCTTTATTTTCGTACAAAACTTTCTGTATTTTTCCGGTTATTTAAGTTTAGCAGTAATGGTTTCGCTAAAAATGGTTAATAAAATCGAAAGATATCCAAATTGTCACCGTACTGAATTTTCTCAAATTTAATTTCAGAAATTTAATTTGAGAATTTAATTTGAGAATTTTCTCAAATTTAATAGTTTACCTTTAAAACAGTTTTTCAGAAACGAAATACAGAAAATTTCAGGGAAGAGTTTTTAGAACAGCAGCTTAGAGATTTCTTTTAATCAAATAATACTTTTAAAATAGGTTGATGTCGACAAAGGAATGCAAACAAACACAAACATGACTGTCTTCACACGCACCGACATATCTACACACACATACCTACAAATACCACATACCTACACACAGACCTATGAACTCACATGCTTACACGCATTTAGAATACCCCCTACACATACACAAACGCAGGCAGTGTATTTGGCTCTCTAACTGTTCTTATACGTCGTTCTTATAATGTTATGTATTATTCAGTCTTGCACACACACACACACACACACACACACACACACACACACACACACACACACACACACACACACACACACACACACACATACGTATACACACACACAAAACACACCTGTATGCGCATATAAGCTTTTGCGTATTTGTGTGCATATATAATGTGCATGTGTTTATAATCTTACACGCCCAAACACGCTGATGCGCACATCGATTGCCTTCACATTTCTGTACACATACACGCATACATATACATATACGTATACATATACATACATACATATGTAAGTATGTATGTATGTATGTGTGCATGCATGTATGTATGAGGACGCACGCATATTTAAGTATCTTTCAAAGCAAAAGGTGCTTTTTTCATTTATAATAAAAGGTTCTGTTTTGCCGATGACCGGACTGTAGCATAAGTTCATTAAGCGTAC
Organism: Octopus bimaculoides; assembly: GCF_046866305.1. NCBI lineage: Eukaryota > Metazoa > Mollusca > Cephalopoda > Octopoda > Octopodidae > Octopus > Octopus bimaculoides. The sequence goes on along the minus strand of NC_142929.1, from coordinate 35,587,490 downwards.
TATATTTTCTTATCGAATTCCGATACCGACCACATAGGGTTCGATCGATAATGTTTATTTGGTATAATGGTAGGTTTTTATAGAGGACAACTGAGAGCAAACCAAAAAGAAAGAAAGAAAAAAGAAAAAATGATAAAAAGTGTATAATTTATAATTTTATAGCGAGAAATATATGTAAAAATCAACAATAAAAATCTTGTGGAATTATACTTAGGAAAATACCGACTAAATGAATCTCCAAGTGCACTCAGGTCGCGTATTTACTAGCACAGAAAATAACATCTTTAATAGTTAGCTTCTGTTGAAGGAACAAATATTAACTGACGTCTGTACTGAAGCAGAACTAACGAAACTGGACTAGAAGTGTGAATAAGGTAAAAGAGAATAAGGGGATATATGAAACTAATGGAGTCTTGTTGATCGTCGCGGTAAGTACTTTACTATGTACCTGACTTTTACAAGGCTCAAATGCTAGCGAATTTTATAATCTTATTTTATTCATTTTTAATGGATTAGGAATTAATGGAAGAAATATGGGCATAAATATCGATGTGTCCCCCACTCCGACTTTGTTTCCTCATAGCTTTCTGAAAAAGAGATATTTGTAAATCAAATTTTCAGTAAAAGCATTTTAGATGGTGTAGAATACGATTACATCGGAATACGGCATAAAAGGAAGGAGGAGCGGATAACTCACACAGCTCATTAAAACGTAAGAGGAAACAGTCAAAGTCTGTGAATTATCCGATCCCATCGTGATTTTTTTCACACGAAATTCTGAAATATTCGTAATGTATATCAGGGGTCTCCAGTCATCAGGGGAAAGAACAGTACCAGGTCGTAGATCTTCAGGAGCCAGAATAAATATCACTAGGCAATTTATCTGACGCTCTGATTCTCCATAATCATTTTCAAACACGTAAATACTCCATTCCACTATAGGTATAAGGGCCTGAAATTCTGTGAGAGAGGCCAGACGATTACATCGATCTCAGTTCTGAACTGATGTTTATTTTATCGACCCCGAAATGGTGAAAGCAAAGTCGGCTGAATTTAAACTCATAACATAAAGCCGAACACGCACACATAGATATGTCCACATATACGACGGGCTTCTTTCAGTTTCCGTTTACCAAATCCACTCACAAGGCTTTGGTCAGCCCGAAGCTATAGAAGGCACTTGCCCAAAGTGCTACGCAGTGGAATTGATCCCGGAACCATATGGTTGGGAAGCAATCTTCTTACCACACAGTCACAGCTATATATATATATATATATATATATATATATATATCGTGGCACTCCGTCGGTTACAACGACGAGGGTTCCAGTTGATCCGATCAACGAAACAGCCTGCTCGTTAAATTAACGTGCAAGTAGCTGAGCACTCCCCAGACACGTGTACCCTTAACGTAGTTCTCGGGGAGATTCAGCGTGACACAGAGTGTAACAAGGCTGGCCCTTTGAAATACAGGTGCAACAGAAACAGTGACAGAAAGCTGTGGTGAAAGAGTACAGCAGGGTTCGCCACTTTCCCCTGCCGGAGCCACGTGGAGCTTTAGGCATTTTCGCTCAATAAACACTCACAACGCCCGGTCTGGAAATCGACACCGCGATCCTACGACAACGAGTCCGCTGCCTCAACCACTGGGCCAATGCGCCTGAACGATATATATATATATATATATACATATGCGATCGCGCGTGTGTGTGTATGTATGTGTGTGTGTATTTGTGTGTGTGTGTGTGTGTTTGTGTGCGCATGTCTTTACGTTTGCGCCGCCACCGTTTGACAACAGGTATTGCTTTGTTTACGTCCCCGTAATTGACCGTTTGGGCAAAAGCAACCAGTAGAATAAGTACCAGACTTGAAGAATAAAATGAGTACTGATGGGGGTGACGCGGGGTGGGGGTGTGGAACGATTTTTTTTTCGACTGAACACTTCAAGGTGCACTCCAATGACTGAAACAAACATAAGATAAGGTAAAAGACGTAGAAACACGTAAGAAGGTCAAACTAACGGCATAAACAAAACCGCTTACATCAGTGACGTATTAAAAACCATGACGTCAGGTCAATAATCTATCGCGAGAATTAAAACCGAGGCAAAACTTAACAACGCTATATAATTTTCTAGTAAAAATACTGACGTATCTCTTCCAATTGATTTAGAGAGTGGGTGATATTTTTGGACATAGGTTGTTATAATCTGTTCTTAACTATACATACGACACCCTAGTTTACTGAAGCCGAAATAATTAATGTTATCGAGTAGGGACACGATTTGGTTTTGATTTTTTACGACTTATATCTGAAGGCTGCGTTAAATTAAATGTAATCTAATACAGTTGAATTAAATAAATTCCTTTTCCCCCTATCAAATGTGCGAGTAAATGTAATTATATTTATTGTGAAAATGTAATTAGAAATATACAATAAAAATTAAAAATGTAAAATCGTTTCTATAGATATATTTGCGACAATTTAAGAACTTTAGAATAAATTTAATACTATGCAACCAAAAAATATATGTAGTTTTGGATGCGAAATCTATACTTTTACCAAAGTTGCATTATGTTACTTACACTGCCCGACTGAAAATCAGTAATATTGTTTTCATCTGAAATTATGGCCGTTTTCCTTCATTTGTAGTACAAATACTGTGATGGCACATAGCTTAGTGGTTAGGGTATTCGGCTGCCGAATGTAAGATCGTCAGTTCGATTCACTGCGGCGCGTTGTATCAAGGATACATTTATTTCACGCTGCTCCAATCTACTCAGCTGGTAAAAACGAGCTGTACCTGTAATTCAAAGGGTCAGCCTTACCACATTCTGTGTCCTCCTGAAGCTCCCTGAGAACTACGTTAAGGGTACGCGTTTTTGTAGTGTACTCATTCAGTTACACGTTAATTTAACGAGCAGGCTTTTCAGTTGATCAGATCATCTGGAACACTTGTCGTCGTAACCGACGGAATGCCAGTTGATACAAAAGTACTATTTGGGAGAGGCATGGAAGCCACCTAATTTTATATTCCTTTTGCTACGTTGTAAGATAGTTTGTGTAACGTCTCATTCAAAGTCAATGTTTCAGCCACGTGGTGAGGAATATATCGATTCTGTTAATGTTGAAAGATAAATGGTAATTTCAGAAGGTCAGATATTCCGTCAGTAATAATTGATATAGAACTCCTCCAAACTGGCATCAAATGTCGAGGTCAATTTAGAAACAGATTTAATAATCAAAAGTGAAATGATTTACAGTCGGATCAAAATAAATTGTTTAGATAATGTACCAATCTGGAAATCTGGAAAATATAAAAGATTTTATTAGTAGGGAGGTGTAAGGCTGTGAGTTGGCAGAATCGTTTGCACGCTGGGCGAAATGCATTGAGGTATTTCGTCCGTCTTTACGTTCTGAGTTCAAATTCTGCCGAGGTCGACTTTGCCTTTCATCTTTTCGGGGTTGATGAAGTACCATTCAAGAACTGGGGTCAATGTAATCGCCTGAATCCCTTCCCCGAAATCGCTAGCCCTGTGTCAAAATTTGAAACCATTATTAGGGAGGTGTAAGGTAGCGAGCTGATAGAATCGTTAGCACGCCGGGCAAAGCGCTTAGCAGCATTTCTTGCGTTCGGGAGTTCAAATTCCACCGTTGTTGATTTTCTCTTTTATTTTTCGGATTCAATGAAGCAGATACCAGTTGTACACTGGAGTCGATATAATCGACTTACCCCATCCCCGCAAAATTTCAGGCCTCGTACCTATATTTGAAAGGATTCTTAGTTAGGTGTAAAGCGGTGAGCTGGCAGAATCGTTAGCACGCCGAACAAAATGCTCAGTAGCATTTCGTCCGTCTTTACGTTTTGAGTGCAAATTCCACTGAGGTTGATTTTATCTTTCATCCTTTTGTAGTCGATGGAACACGTACCTGTTGAACATTGGGCTAGGTTTAATTGAATCACCCCTACACCAAAATTTCTAGCCTTGTGCCTACATTTGAAAGGATTATTACGGAGGTCTACTGACAAGGTAAGTGATTTGATCTGAAACTGTAGGTTCAAACCAAACGATTGCAACGTCGAAGGCACATACTAGCCATTTGGAAATAGATAAAGGTAGTTAATCAGGTCACAGTTTCGAGTGACGAAAATTTTGACACCATATTACAAACGATAGATGTTTAATTGAAGTTAGCAAACTTTGTGTTTTTGAATATTTAACATGTGTCTTTCACGCTGCAATCGTTATAAAATATTTTATAATTTCGCGAAATCTATCATATACATTTTAAAGCATCAATTTATTCAATCCTTTTTCTTATGCATTTCTGTTTTATTCATTATCATTAACTCCGTTAATCTCCTTCTATTCCTCTATGTGCATTTAAATGTTTGTTTGCTCTCCATTTTTCTCTACGTCTATATCAGTGCATCTAATCTTCCGATAGCTTTGCAAACGGAGGCACCTACAAGTGAAATCTCTCAAAAATGGCAAGGCGAAGGAAACTCATTAAGGACCGTCCTCGCATCCGAAAATTGAGTGGGGTTCTGAGACCAGAAAGAGAATACTTCTAATATTGTTGCCACGATATAACTGCATGACCAGTTTGGAGGGAAGATGGTTCAACACGCTACCCAGTTCAACATCACTTCTGATTCTGTAGTAGTCACTTGGTTCAAGTTTCAGGTCATGGGATGACATGGATTCTTGACGCATTGAGGTGCATTGCATTATCTTTTAAGTAGTGCTACTGTTTGTTTGAGAATACAAGGGGTGTAGAAGTCTTCGTAGCTGTGGCTCGTACACTGATGGTATAGGAACTTTGTTTCGTGGGAAACACTTCAAGAGACACCCATATTTTCATACTTCTTAAAGTCAGTTTGGTGAAGCATCCATTATTAAATACATTTCACAAACACAAAAAAAATGAAATAACCAACGTATGGCATAAGTATTCACACTTTTTAATTATCCTTTTTTATTATTCCCTATTAAGGATACACATAAGGCAGCGAACTGGAAGAATCGTTAGCACCCCTGGCAAAATGTTTAGCAGCATTTCGTCCAAGGTCGACTTTGTCTTTCATCCTTTCGGGGTCACTAAAATAAAGTACCAGTCGATAAAATAATACCAGTTGAGCACTGGGGTTGATATAATCGACTTACCCTTTCACACAAACTTGCTGGCCTTGCGCCAAAATTTGGATAAAATGGGCGTTTTGCTCATCTGTAGTTTGTAATTCATTGAGTGAATGTCTTTGAATGTAATTATTTTACTTGGCCATTATTACAAAGTTTTTATTTCGTCTATAAACCATTCAATACATTCATATTTCTATCCATTAATTTTCAGCGATATCTAATAAAGAATTATTAGCATTATTGGCTTCAGAAATAACGAAACTAATAATACCAAGAACATTAGCGATTTAAATGAAGGTAAATAGTTATAAATGAGAATTGAAACAGTTGCTAATTAATTGATGATATACGATTTCTTATTTATTCTATAAAATTATAGTAAATTGTGTTGCATTCATTACTTTCTTAAGCGTATTGCCGAATAAGAGAAGTGAATTGGCCACTGCTGGGAATCACTTACCCTAAATATATTGTCTGACTACACGATAGTAATGATTTCTCACAATGATACAAAGCCAAAAGTTGTGAGGTGAAGAAGTGTATAGTGGTCTGAATATATCAAAAGTACTTATTTCATCGACGGGAAATATAGAAAGCACAGAAGGTGCCAGTAGGATTTTGGCTTGGGACATGTTTAGGAGATTCTATTTCAAACATGATTATATATTAACTTAGAGCATTAGTTTGCCAAACCTTTCAGCAAGACTTCGACATAGAAATATTCAGATATTTGTGGTTAGAAACCTTAGGCGGTGTATGCACAGTCGAATCGATCGTAACACGTAACTGGTACTTATGATATCAATATCTGTATCCTTAATAATGGTTTAAAATTTTGGCACATGGCCAGCAATTTCAGAAGTGGGGGTAAGTCGATTACATCGATCCCAGTGCTTGACCGGTACTTATTGTATCTGCCAGCCCGCCACATTACTCAATGTTATTAAAGAATATTAGAAAACGATATTCAATATATCTTATGAAACACTGTTTTAAATCTTTTTTCATAAACATCGATAGTCATTGTCCATCTCTTCGTTGTGGCAATTCCCTATATACAGTTTACCCACCTTTCAGAGAATCCACTGGAGGGTAGCATCTTCCTTACCATCGTCATCCAAATAAATCTTGAAAACATGGATGAAGCTGCCTGTTATCATTTTGGGGTCAGTCGACCACTGAGGTCGATGTAATCAACTTAGCCCCTCCCTCGAAATTACTGGACTTGAGCCAAAATTTCAAAACAATATCAACATCATCATCATCGTCGTCATCATCATCATCATCGAAATCATCATCATCGTCGTCATCATCAAGCTTGATAGAATCTGAACAGAGAACGTAGCCTATATTCCGATGAAATGCCGCTAAGCATTTTGACCGGCGTTGTAACGATTCTGTTTGCTCGCCACTTAAATAATAATAATAATAATAATAAATCTTTCTGCTATAGGCACAAGGAGTGAAATTTTGGAGGAAAGGGGCTAGTCAATTACATCGACCCCAGTGCATAACTGGTACTTATTTTATCGACACTGAAAGGATGAAAGGCAAAGTCGAACTCGGCGGAATTTGAGCTTTGAGCTCAGAACGTAATGACGGACGAAATGTCGCTAAGCCTTTTGCCCGGTGTGCTAACAATTCTGCCAGCTCACCGCCTTAGTAATAATAATAATAATAATAATAATAATAATAATAATAATAATAATAATAATAATAATAATACAGATTCCAGGAAACCCCAAAATGGCTGAAGTTCAAAAGATAGTGCTCATGGGAACTGCCCATATCCTACGTAAAATACTGTCTATGTGATCTCAAATTTTAAAGCAAACATAATTTTCTTATGGTTTCTTAAACATTCACTAGAACAAAACTGTACAAATCCAAATATATGGTACCCTAGGCATAACACCTACATGAACTTCTAACTTGTTGTCTCTTCAGGTCTCTGGGTGAGACTTGGATCCAACTTGTACAAATGCAAAACAAAAGTCAAACATAAAATAATAATAATAATAATAATAATAATAATAATAATAATAATAATAATAATAATAATAATAAGAAAAAGAAGAAGAAGAAGAAGAAGAACAACAACAACGGTAATAATGATAATTATCGTTTGTTTATTAACCGTAAATATTCGAAATATACAACACAATGAAATTTTAAAGACGCATGTGTATGTAACAGTGTGGATAATGAGAAATCGATGCGTCGATTAAAAAAAAGTTTTTCCGCTAGCATTCACTTTCGGCTGAATCACATCGCTTTACATCAACGACAACTTTTCCCTTCCTACATTTAAACATGAGTGCCAAACAAAAGTACTTTGCACAAACGATTTAAAGGCTGAGCATGGCTGCAGTCGAGTGACTGAAACCTCTCAATGAATAAGTGGAAAAACAACGAAAATAGTAATAAAAGCATACCACGATGTTTCTAGGAGTCGAAAGAGGAGTTTTGTCGTACGTATATTTGCAAAAACCATTAACAATAAAAGTGAAATGGAATGATTATAATCCGGAATTGAAGACGAGACAGGAGTCTCTGCTAGACCGGAATCCGGAACTCATGATATATTATTCCAACTCTTTCAAAATAAATAACCATGAATTCTTTATTAATAACAAGCTAGTGTTCACTAAGATACTTGATTAAGAGTAAAACGATTTCTTCCGCCCTCTTTCTTTTTAAATACATATATTAAGATTTGTTCTTTTAATGCTGATGTATCATGTTGTTATGCACCAAGAACATAGGCCAACTAATGAGCTCTAATTAGACATAATTTCCTGTTGAAATTTATATTTTGATTAAACTATTAAGTGCCATGAAATTTGTTTGATTAGATGTAACAAATCCCTATATAAAATCTAATTGAAACAGTAAACGGCTAGGAATTATGACATGGCTGTCTGTAGTATATGTGGATTATATTGCATTGAACTATTTCGTAGTATAATCATATCGTTATTTGCTGTCTTTTAGTGTTATTAGTTTTATTTTTCTGATAAGCTCTGTGGCTATGTTAATTACTGGCTATCGTTCAACGAACTATTTCATCGAACACTATGGAATATTTGATTGGCTATTGATATGAGATATTCGGGAGTTTTTTTTTTTCAGGTCTTTAGCTGACTACATATGAAATTTGCAACAGGTGTACCTCTAGTTCAAGTTGAGTCACTGGAAAGCAAAGATATTCCTTAGATTTTGTTGGCTTGTAATAGTCTAAATCAGACAGAAATCTCTTCGGGAATAGGATCAACAGAAATCCTATCAAATACACACACACACACACACACACACACACACACACACACACACACACACACACACACACACACACAAACACACACACACATTGTCGAATCGGGATGGTTCGATACCTTGCAGTCACCAGCGATTACATTCTGGTTGTGATTTCGGACACGCGAGTGCAGTTATAGTCATGAATCAAATTGAAAATATAGGTCACAGAATTGATGTGTTGAAACTGGAAGGTTCAATAATATACCTTTACGCAAGAAACGTACTGAGTTCTCTCATTCTTAAACTTAGAACATCCTAATTATACAAACACACACACATACATACATACATACATACATACATGTATGCATCCATCCATCCATACGTACATACATACATACATATATACATACATATATTCTTTTCTTTTCTTTTACTAGTTTCATTTAACTGCAGCCATGCTGGAGCACCGTCTTGAAAGGTTTTAGTCGAACAAATCGACCCCAGGACTTAGGTCTAATAATTATTCTATCGGTTTTTGGACGAGCCGCTAAGTTAAGCACCAACACCGGTTGTTAAGTGGTAATGGATGTAGGGACAAATACACACACCACACGCACACATACACACACACATGTAAACATATATGCGACGGGCTTCTTTCATTTCCCTCTACCAAATCCAACACAAGGCTTTGGTCGGCCCGAAATTACAGTAGAAAACACTCAAGGTGCCACGCAGTGAGACTAAACCCGGAACTATGTGGTTGGGTGGCAAGCCGTCCCCAAACCAGGATTATACACGGAAAATGTTATGCTCTATGTATGGTGGTATATGAAGAGTGTCGTCTAACATGATGTGTTAAACCAAAACGAAACCGTTAATGCGGAGAAGTATAGTTGTTAGTTGGTGTCATTGTACAAACATTTGCAAGAAAAGCGCCAATCATTGGTGAATTAAAGAAGAGCGTTGCTCATATACGATAATGCAAGACTGCATAATGCCCAAGTCACCCAGGAAAAGTTCATGGCTTTACTCCATCTGACTATTTTCTCTTCACATCATTGCAACATTGTTTAGAGGGGAAAAAAATTTATTAATTGCGAAATGGTTAAAAATGATATTAAGTGTTTCTTTGTGTCAGACACTGAAGAATGTTACGACCAGGGATTAAGAATTTGCCAAATATATGGGATTATGTTATTAATGTTATCTTGATTAAACATATCAATTTAGACCAAATAAACATTTACTTCTTTACTATCTTGAAATGCAACAAGACTTTGTTTCCAGCCTAATATACACATATATACATACGTTCACGCGCGCAGCCACACATGTTTAGGTATACATACACACACACACACACACACACACATATATCGAATTTCTTTTGTGAGTACAAGGTATACAAAATGTATGCCTAAGATACATAAGTTAGTAAATGCAAATAAATTACATATTAATATAACATATTCCTAAGTGTTTCATTTTATCAGGGACAGTTGGAAGAATGGCACATGCATGGTGTACGCTGTATGTCTCCTTCTTCAATTATATGATTCTAAATTTCACCATTGGGCACATCGGTATGAGTATCAAGTCCCTTTTGAAATACAGGTGAGTGTGTGTGTGTGTGTGTGTTTAGGCATGAATAGAAATGCCTTTCTGATGATTTTTAAATTTATAATACAATAGCATGAACTTTCTATTTCTTATTCTAATATCTATATATATGCATGCATACATACATATGTATCACTTATATATATGTTTGTACATATACAGGGTGCGTAAGGTATTTGAGGACATACTTTTTTGGGAGTTATTGCTGCATTTTTTGCTAAAATCTTTGTTTCAGAAAATAATAATGGCAGACCATCAGCTTACTCAAGAAATGAAGAGACACGCTGTTATTGTGGTTATAAAGGCTGAACATAGCGATTTAGAAATATCTCGATGTTCAAAAGTTGCCAAATCTTTCGTCTACAAAAATTTGCAAGGAGCTAGAGACTGAAGATGGAAACGTATCACTAGTGTCAAAGCATAAAGAGCATTCTAAACACCCTGAAATCATCAGGACACCTGAAATGATCCAGCAAGCTCAACAGACCACTGATTACAATCCCAGAAAGTCCATGAGGTCAATTGCAAAAGATCTCCACGTGTCAGAAGGAACAGTCAGAAACGTTGTCCACGAAGACATCAGATATAAGTCTTATATGATGAGGAAAAGTTAATTTACCAGAAAAAGCAAACGAAAATCACTACATCAGATCTAAAAGGCTCTTAAACAAACTGAAAAATTCAGCAGAAAAAGATTTGATTTGGTTTTTCTCAAACGAGAAAAACTTCGACCAAGATCAAAATGTTAACAGAAGAAATGACATATGGTTATGTGCAGACCCTTTCTGAACTTCTAGGTGTTATGCTTACAAAATTTCCTGCAACTGTCGTGGTTTCAGGGTTTGTAAGCAATGAAGGACATGTGATGCCTCTTCCACAAGGCCTTAGAGTTCTTTCCACTTCTTTCCACAAGGCTTTAGAGTTAACTCTGCCACCTACACTGAGGTGCCTGGGAACAATTGTTAAGCATTGATAGACAATGCATGCAATGGAAGGCCATATGTGTTTCAGTAAGACTCTGCACTATCACACATAGCTCTAGTAAAACAGGTACAGATGGTTAAAAATGTTCATGATCACATAACCTCTAGCATTTGGCATCCTAATTCCTCAGATCTCAATCCATTGGACTAGTACGTGTGGAGCGTTGTTGAGAGAGAGGTTAATGAACACGCCCATAAAACCAAAGGTTCTTTGAAAGCTGCCATAGTCAGGGTCATGTCCAAAAAGGAACCAGGACCACTTGATTCGAGGTAGATGATTTAGATCTCATACACAAACAGTTGTTGAAGTTGAAGGTAACTTTATTGAATAACAATATAGGAAAGGTTTATTTTTATCCTCATAGCATTTTTTGATAAATAAAATTATTAACTGTTATTGTATATCTGTTTCTTTTTATAAACAAAAATCTGTCTTCAAATATCTTACACACCCTGTATATATTTATACTTCATATATTTACATACAAACAAATATACATGGAGATACAAATATACATACTCACATGCGTGTGCTTTTGCCTGTCTCTTCTCAAAGCTCGTTTTAACAGCGTTCACCACTTCACCTCGTTGTGGCTTAATAGCCCTCACCGTTTGCTTTTATTGTTTTGTTGTTGCTGTCCTGCTTTTGTTACCACTTTGACCCTCCGCAAAAATCCCAAATTTTAGTTACATTGCTTTGCGGGAAGGACTGTTTTAATGAAGTTGCGTCTTGTCCCTACCTTCGAAACGCGGAGTAGATAAAACAGGGGACAACTGATGAAGGAAATGTTCATTATGTTTCCTGTCTCGTTTCTCATTTTGTTCACGTTTTTTGATGTTCTGTACTCATATATGCATGTATATATATAATATATATGTAGGCATGTACATGTATGTGTGTATATATGCATATATATATATATATATATATATATATATATATATATATATATATATATATATATATATATATATATATATATATATATATATATATATATATATAATGTATATAGTCAGTTGAGGTTTGTTCTGTTAAGAACGTATAAGAGTACAAATAGAGCTCGTTCACCCTTAGAATTCCCAAATAGCCGGTAGTATTCTTATGGTATGCTACTAATTCTAGTCTTAGGTATTCCTCGTGTGTGAAAATAAAAAAGTAAAAAGTAAAAAGTAAGAGAGTCAAAAGGAAGAGTAAGTACGGTTAGGCAAATTTTTAATCTATACAAATGTTTCGATACATACAGATCCTCATATATACAGGAGTTAAAGTTAAGTTTAAATTAAATTATTTAACGATTTACCTGGATGTTGTAGCATGGAAATCTAAATTTACTTACGGAGACAGCAACTGAGTATCGCTGGAGGAGATACATATAGATCATCTTATACAGGTAAATCGTTAAATAATTTAATTAAAACTTAACTTTATATCCTGTATATATCGAAACATTTGTAGCGATTAAAAAAGCTGCCTAACCGTACTTATTCTTCTTTTGACTCCTTTATTTTTTACTTTTTACTTTTTATATAATGTATATATGTATATATATATATATATATATATATATATATATATATATATATATATATATATATATATATATATATATATATATATATATATATTCTTGTACATTCTTATTATGGCTGTACTATAATAAGACTGGTTTATTATATAATATTATATAATTATAAATGGGTGGAGTTAGAACTATAGACCACGAAGCTAAATGGCTCAGAGTATGGAGTTAGTTACGTCATTCTAAATCCTGTATTTTAACCACTACTTAAGTCACATATGCTTTATTAATATTCGTAACCAATATGCGGTGAGATGGCAGAATTGAAATCATGCTAGTTAAAATGCTTCGCGGCATTTCGTCTGTCTCAACGTTCTAAGTTCAAACTCCACCGAGGTCGAATTTGCCTTTCATCATTTCGGATTCGATAAAAAAAGTACCACTTGAGTACTGGGGTTGACGTAACCGACTTAGCCCCTTCTATGGAATTATTGGTCTTGTGCCAAAATTTGAAGTCAATATTCATAATTAATAAGGCAGCGAGCGGGCAGAATCTTTAGCACGCTAGTTAAAATGCTTCACGACATTCGTCTGTTTATGTCATGAGGTCAAATTCCGCCGAAGTCAAATTTAGCTTTCATCCTTTCGGGGTCGATAATATAAGTACCATTCAAGAGCTGGTATCGATGTGTATATATATATATATATATATATATATATATATATATATATACACACATATATACATATATGGATATAGATAGATATATACATACACACACACGTGAATATATATAAATATACACACATATATACATATATATATATACACGCACACACATATATGGATATAGATAGATATATACATATACACACACGCGAATATATATATATATATATATATATATATGAACAGCACATGGAATTAATATTTACATACTATCCATTTATAATAACAACATATGAACTCCTATTGAAATTTACATACCAAGGACAAAAAGCTTCTTCATCCATTCTACAAACCACATTCCATGGATAATGGAATTGCAACTGTAACATCCAACAATTCTCATATTTTCGTTTATACTTCTTATATCTCTCCATTTCCAAAATAACTTTTTATATTGAAATCTACTATTTCGTTTTGTTTAACTCTCACCTGATGATGGGATATCCCTTATATCCCTGAAACAGCTGTAAAACTACCTCTCTCTTTATAAATGTCCTACATATTTCACACCGCCTTAGCTTTGTTGTCTCATTTTATTCAACACACACACACACACACACACACACACACACACACACACACACATAGAAATTTCTATTAGTGCCGAAAGCATTATTTATACTGAGAAGAAATGTTTATCGCAACGTAAACGAGGGTGTTCTATAAGAACAGACAATACATCTATTTTAACCCCAAGAGCTCGCGTCCACTAGCTGGTTATTCAATGCGCTTCGTACTCGATATACATTGCAAGCAGGGGGATAACTCCTTATAAATATATATATATATATATATATATATATATATATATATATATATATATACACACACACATATATATATATACATATATACGACCGGCTTCTTTCAGTTTCCGTCTTCCAAACCCACTCACAAGGCTTTGCTCAAGATGCCACGCAGATCAACGTAAGATGAAGTGTTTTGCTCAAGAACACAAAACACCACCCGGTCTAGGAATTGAAACCACAATTTCGCGATCGTGAATGTAGCACCCTAACCACTAGGTCATGTGTCCTATCTCTCTCTCCCCCTCTCTCTCACACACAAACACACACACACACACACACACACACACACACACAAACATGCACACTCACACAAACTCACATACACACACACACACAAACGCACACACACAAACACACACACATTCGTATATGTGCATTTGTGCTTTTGAGTTTGTGTTTATCCGCTACCCCACTTAACTGCTTGGGGTGATTACGTCCCCTCGACTCAGTGGTGTTCGACAAAAGAGACCGATATAAGTACCAGGCTTGAAAAAAAGTTCATGGGTCAATTTATTCGACTAAAAATTCTTGAAGGCTGTACCCAGCATGCACGCAGTCTGATTACTGAAACACTTAAAAGGTATATATATATATATATATATATATATATATATATATATATATATATATATATATATATATATATATATATATATATATATATATATGTATATGTATATATAGATATACAGGGCAGGGAATCGTCAATTAGTAATAAAATTAATAATTAACAATTTTGCCGGGTAGCCCAGTATGAAAAAAACCTTATCGGTAAAATCATTTATAATCATAAATATATAGGGAATATTTAGCTGAAGATCAGAATGGAGTATTCCATGCTCTTAACTGTGAAACGGTCGTATTAAATTAACTAAAGGCAAGTTGTTTTTTTTACTCTTCTCTACTGTTTTTTGTTCTGTGTGTATCAAAAATATCGCTATCAATTTAGAGTAAAATTTGTAGTTTTGGAATCAGTAGTTCTTTGGCTGCTATTTCTGAATTCTCAGTATGTTGGAGAAGCAGGTTACTGTCAATCCCTATATATTTATGTATATATATATATATATATATATATATATATATATATATATATATATATATATATATATATATATATATATATATATATATTGGAAGGTTTGGAGGTGATGTACAGAAAAAAATGAAGGTACTCAGAAATCTGGATGTTTGTACATTTACAGATTTTTATTAATGTCACATATTAAATAAAGCGCTTTTCACGTATTTGAAAATCCTACACGACTAGGTGAAAAGCGCTTTATTTAATATGCGACATTAATAAAAATCTGTAAATGTACAAACATCCAGATTTCTGAGTACCTTAATTTATATATATATATATATATATATATACACACACACACACACACACACACACACACACACACACACACACACACACACACATATATGTATTTATATATGTATATTTTATTTGTGTACTAGGGATACCATTGGTTTTATGCTAAGAAATATCTCAGCAAAAATTGGTGTTCGTTTCCGGACTAAAACATTTATGAAGTAATGCACTGTCGAGTACTTATTCTCATTGTTCGATATATATAGTGTTGGACTACTACTGCTGGACAAATACAGAATGGAGTTGCAACAACTTATATACTAACTACCATGTTGTTCAATCTATTCTAATTACTACTTCGAATCAAAGTAATTATGATCAAATGATTAATTATTACATAATAAGCATGACCATATGTTTAGACGTTACCTCTCTTTATCTTTCTTTTTATTGTAGGATGAAATGTGTCGAAACTCTACATGACAATTGTTAAATTCACAATTGCTTTCCATAAACAATGTGAAGGCAAACAGCAAAGCCAAAACCGGTTTTTTTTTTCATTCGGTTCTCGATTTGAATATTTCCCTTTGTTTCTTACCTTTTTAATGCGTTATTCCCACTCCCATTCTTTCACACACACACACACACACACACACACACACACACACACACACACACACACACACACACACACACACACTTGTGCGAGCACACACATACATATATACATATGTGGATTAGTACTCAACATAAGCTGGACAAAATACTTAGTATTTCTTCAGGCTATTTATATTCCAAGTCTCAATGCTGCCCAGATGAAGTGGTTGGGAAGCAAAATTACTTTTGCACATAAAATATGTTATCGCACAAATTTTTACTCTATAATATTACTGTATATTTTCACAAGAGTTTTATACGAAAAGGAAAATCAGAATTTATAGTAAAGTTTTCGCATATAAAAGAAAAATTGTATAAAGAATGTTTTAATTTAAGAAAGCTTTCAGGAAAAAGAATATCCTATTTTACCAACCGGTTTCGCTGTCGTCATAATCACAAAGTTTCGAATGTGTGTCGAATATTTTTGACCTGAAGGTTGAATACTTTGCAGTAATTTGTCGTTTCTTATATGCTTTTAATCCTAACATTATCGAGGAATTGAAAAAATAATATTTCATTTATAAGTTGCGGGTTTGGTGGAATGCATGTGTTGTAGTATGAAGCGTGTATGATACCTGGGCAAAAGAAATTATTTCTGGTTATTAATCTTCTATTTAGTTTCTGGTTATTAATCTGTCCGTGTAGTTTGTGTTGGTAAATCTCTACCCCACAGAGTCTTGCTCATAAAAGATATAGATCTAAATGAATATAGGTTTTCTGTCAGTGCCTAAGAAAAATAATCTGGCTTTTGATAGGACAGGTAAATACCCTACTATTCGTGAGAAACGGAATTATAGGTGTGGCAGGAATATATGCTTTGGGGTCTTGTTTCAAAGCTCACTGGGTTGTCATTGAGTGGTTAGTGAAGTAGTTTAAATGGTGTGGCGTTGTGTTTCTTTGAGAGACAGTTGTCCGTGTTGTGCAGTCTGCATATGTGTATCTGTTAACCAAATTAACATAATACATGACGCACACAATACAGGGAGATAAACATTGCGCACAAATAATAAATTTAAAAACAAATAGTCAAAATAATTCTCAAGAAATATACTCTCACAATACTATGCACCACTCATATCCGCTCCAATGTCAAACCCACCACCGTAAACTTTATGTTTTAAATATTCTCATAAAAAAAGCTTAGTAGTTTTATCTCCGGTGAACGCAGAAGGTGTTCTATCGAACCTCTTTGTCTAATTTTCAGATCCTCAGTTGATGCAAATGCTGCAGTTAATTGAGCCATTTAATTTAAATGCAACCTCATTATAACAAAACGTCTTTATTGGAAAACTTGCATCTTCTGTACATCTTGCCAAGCACCATTTTTAAAATCCATTATTCGCTTCGGATCATTTTCATTGAGAGCATGGACTATACTTGGAATATAACTTATCCAATGACAGCACTTCAGAATACAATGGACGCTGGATCTTGACATTTCTGTTTCAGAACTCGCTTATTGCACATATTTTCATAAACTATGGCTATACGTTTCTTGTACCTTTTTTTTCTTTGCTTTGTGAGACTTATCGATATCTGCGGGTTTCTGGAACGTTTCTCGTAGGCATTCTGAACAGTTCCATCTGCTTCAAGCTTATATGTAATTCGAGCAATGGCAAGTTGTGTGAGTGAATCTATTTGAAACTCTTAAACTGGTTTTGCACATCAAGTAGCCATTGAGGCTAAATTTCCTTTGTTCAAAACTTCATTATTTGTAATCGATTAAATTCCCAAACAAATAAAAGTGAGTTATTAGCTGTTAAACTGTGTATACATTGTTTGAAGACATCGTGTACATTTATGTCTGTCTGTCTGTCTGTCTGTCTGTCTGTCTGTCTGTCTGTCTGTCTGTATGTATGTATGTATCTATGACTACATTTGAGTAGATTGTTAGAATACCTCAGACAAACAGTGAATAGCGTGTCGGTTTAATTTATCTCTGTAATTTTATCTATGTAAATGTAAATTCTTTTACAATATTGCTCAAAAGTCATTTTAATATATTTTGTACTTGCAATGTTAATAAAATCACCTTCAAATAGGAACCCCTGTGCGCAGTGGGAGACGAGTATAGTAACTATGTGGGTGCGTTCGAACTGATTTAAATATAAGCCTTATCTAACATTAATCACATACAAGTCTCAGTGTTTGAATGTTTTGCTTATAAATTTTTATGCACCATGTGCTCTGTTTTTTGGCGCAAAACAAAACCAGTTGCATTGTCAGAGTTTAACGTGACAGTTATGGATTATTACCCGGTAGGCCACACTGATGAGGCTCAGGGTTTAAATACCCCAAAACCGAAACCTGGTTTGTGGATATCCCTAATTGCATAATATTTTTATCTTGTGCCGTTAAATGTTTTAATTCTTTCTGTTTTCCTCGCATACTGTTTTTCTCTGTTATCTTGGTGCTGTACGGTGGATTAATTTAAGACTTAAGCTCTTATTTCTAGCAGGTAGATGCTTGTTAAGTATCATTACGCTTGGTGCAAATTTATAATTCATAGCTATTTAATGTTATTGCGCCTGTGATCTACCTGTGTCACTGCTGGTGATGTCATCAATTTTAAAATTTATCCACAGATGATATGTACAGTAGTGACATCTGATTTCAAATCTCAGAGTTTCAATGTTCTGCTTATATATATATATATATATATATATATATATATATATATATATATATATATATATATATATATATATATATATATATATATATATATATGGGAGAATATACAAATAATAACAACAGACGAGGACAGGTGGTGTAAATAACAAAAGTATATATTAGTATGACGCTCGGGAATACGGAAAGTCTTTGACGTTTCGAGCTACGCTCTTCAACAGAAAGAATACGGAGACAAGGAGAAAAACACGGAGAAAAAAAATTGAATAGTGTTCAGTCAACAGTCAAATATATATATATACAGGACTATTCAAAAAGAATGAACCGATTTCATTACGCAATATTTTAATAAGGAAAAGCAATAGAAAACTCCAGCTAAGTCACAAGTATTTACTCACACTCAACTCTTATTTTCTGTCTTACAAGTGTTCACTGTAGCCACCACCTGCAGCATGGGCAACATCAATGCGGTAAGAGAATTTCTCCCAGATGCGTATCAGCATATCACGATCCACTGATTTGATCGCTATTGTTATTCGATGTTTAAGGTCACCGAGGTTAGTGGGTAGTGGTGGAATTTTCGAAGTTTTTAATGGCTGCTACAGAGGTGCTGTAGTCGCGTCGTTCTTCCAGCAGCTCAGTGGATCCTGATATCCTGATATCCTGATGTCCTGATATGCGACGACAATGAAAGGGATGACTATGATGATGATGATGATGATGACGACGATGACGAAGACAACGACGAAGATGGTGACCATGATGACGACAATGACGACGACGACGGCGATGATGACGACGGCGATGATGACGACGGCGATGATGACGACGGCGATGATGACGACGGCGTTGATGACGACGGCGATGATGACGACGGCGATGATGACGACGGCGTTGATGACGACGGCGATGATGACGACGGCGTTGATGACGACAGTGATGATGACGACGGCGATGATGACGACGGCGATGATGACGACGACGACGATGGTGGTGACTATGATGACGACGACGATGATGATGACGATGACGACGATGATGATGGTGGTGATTATGATGACGACGACAATGACGATAGTGATGATGATGACGATAACGATGACGGCTATGATGATGTCGATGATGATGATGATGATAATGATGATGATGATAAGCATGATGATGACGATTAGTGCGATTTCTTTCAAAGTGTTTATGTAATAGTGACGTGGCCAGACATTAACGTAATGTAAATGTGACAACAGAGTGAAAGACACAGGCGGTAGAAAAGACGTATCAATTACATAAGTTGTTCTTAATAAAGCAATAAAAGAAAGCCAGAGACGAAAAAGAATGTGAAAAAATTAGTGGTGGCTGTTGTAGAAGGGTTAGGTAGCAAAAACATTGTACAAGGACAGACAGAATGAGAAAGAAAGACACCGAACTAAGAACAAAAGCAAAATGAAACAAAACAAATCAAAACCAGAGCAAGGAATTATACGACTTAAAGAAAGAAGATTAAAACAAAACCAAATAACATAACCAGAAATCGTTAATAAAATATTAAATCTACAATAGAACAAAGCATGTCTTAATGTGTCACGAAATCCCACAATATAGTTTGAGTGTCTGTCAAACCTGTACTTCAAGAAATAACAATACTATCCCATCTAGGGAAATGTGTATGTGTGTATGTATATGCATATTCAGACTCACACATACACGCAATGTAAACACACGCACGCACGCGGACGCACATGCATATGAAACAGTTTTCTTTATAACAGTGAATTTCGAAGTAAAAAAGAAGCTCTAAACAATAGTGCGTAATTAAAAATCCCTTTGGCTAGAAAAAGTTGAATGCTGCCCGTGAAACGTTATATATATATATATATATATATATATATATATATATATATATATATATATATATATATATATATATATATATATATTCTAATTCCGAAATATCATTGGACTATAGTTTACCAAGTTACAACACATATATAGTCCATTTTTTGTTCTATAGTGCATTGTTATACCTTCCTAAACTTTTTATTCTTTATATATATATATATATATATATATATATATATATATATATATATATATATATATATATATATATATATATATATAGTAAATCCAAAACAAGTACAAACACAAAAAAGCAACAGCGTGAGGACGTGGTACATGTAAAGTATTAGCAGGCGCTCAGGGAAGGAAAGAAAGACGGTTTAACGTTTCGAGCAGACGCTCTTCGTCGGAAACAGAGGAAAGTCCAATAGAATGGAAGTCGGAGGAAGAAAATCGTCAACGATTCACATGTGGTTACATTTGACTTTGGAGTACCTAATTCGCGGGATTCTTTCTACCATCAGATTACATTGTCTTGTTCATTCGGAATACGCCATTTCTGCACCTTGATTGCACAAATCTGTTCTGATCAAGAGGCCTATCTGTCGGGGAAGGCATGGTCTGGTATGAAATAAGCAAAAAATTATATAAGACATTCTATTGTATTTATACATCGTTTTTGGATTTGATTTACAAGATTCTTTATGTGAGTTCATGCGTTGAAGCATATTCTGTTGTGTCTGGGGAGAGTCATTCTCTTTTGGTGCCTTATACATACAAACACAGTAGATAGTTGCAAAACACACTCTCAGACAAGCACACACAAGGAGACAGGGATACACACGCACATATACAAACACACACAGGCACACACATGTATAAAAGCACACAAGCACTGACATGCAAACATATGAATATGCAGAATGCATACATACAAATATACACATATAAATAGATACATATGCACACATATACATACATGCATACACACACATGCATAACATACATACGTACATACATGCATGTATAGGCACACACACACACACACACACACATACACACTGACCCACACACATGCACACAAACGAACAAAAGGGAATGCAGTGTGAGTAACGGACAGAATCAAAACTATAGAAAAGGTTGCAAAACGCAACGAAAATTTTAGTAAAATAAAAAAGAAATACGTGGAAATTTTACTGGTGAATGTGTTAAAAATTATAAGGCACCAAAAGAGAATGACTCTCCCCAGTCACAACAGTATTTTAAAAATATCTATAAAACCGTCAAAAGGTTTTTTTTTATGTTTCCTGATTTATTATTAGTGTTGCTTAATATGTGTTGCTAAAATTACTGTTCCTTTTTCACATATCATCAGAAAAAGGTAATTAAAATTCATTAAAATGACAGATCTATCGGACTTTCAAAGAGGTCAAATTGTTGGTGCTCGTATGGCAGGTGGTAGCGTAAAGAAAACAACCAAAATGTTTGGTGTATCAAGAAGTACTATCTCTAAAGTAATGACAGCTTTTTGAAAAGGGGGATAAACCTTCTCGTCGAAACAAATCTCCGGAAGAAAACCAAAACTTTCAGATAGGGACCGTCGGACTCTTAACTGAATTGTTAGAAAAGATCACAAAAGTACAGCTCCCTCAATTTCTGCAGAGCTTGATGACCACCTCGAGAACCCAGTTTCCACAAAAACTGTTTGCCGGAAGTTGCACAAAGCCGGATTTCACGGGAATGCTGCAATCAGAAAACCACTACTTTCAAAAACAAACGTTGCAAAGCGTTTAGATGTGCTTCTTTCAGCTTAGTCTACCATATACACTCACAAGACTTTGATCTACCCGAGGCTATGGTAGAAGACACTTTCCCAAGGTCCCTTTCTACTCTAGGCACAAAGCCCGAAATTTTTGGGGAAGGATCCAGTCGATTAGATCGACTCCAGTACGCAACTGGTACTTAATTTATTGACCCCGAAAGGATGAAAGGCAAAGTTGACCTCGGCAGAATTTGAACTCAGAACGTAAAGACAGACGAGATACTGCTTAGCATTTCGCCTAGCGTGCTAACGTTTCTGCCAGCTCACCGCCTTGTAAATATTACTGATATTGAGTTTAAAATTATGAACTAAATGCCATTTATTAACTAATACTGATTCATTTTGTCGCTGAGATACTGATTATATTTTCACTAGATTTATTTAATAAATATATCAAAGAACAAATGTCATTATGGAGATTCTGCTTCGTTGAAATGTGCTGCAAACGAGCTTTGTGGTATTGACAATTTATCATCGTCAGCATCAAAGCTTGTGGATTTTGAAAAAGAAATAATAAAAAGCTTGTCAATATCAAGTATTAGTAATCATTATCCTAGGATTACTGTGAGATGAAATACTTGGAAATTTCAATATGGCATTGATTGACTTGCTTTTCCTAATCTAGCAATTCTTTTTAGATGTTTTATCTTCCATTTCAGTTATTAAGACCAGCTCATCACAGCTCCCAATTCTATACATTATGCATACTTACTCTTTTAAGATTGACAACGATTTTGAAGAAATGATTAAGAAAGCTTGTGTAAAACTGGTATGTGTCATAATGGCATACCATTTGCTCTGTTGCTGCAGCTAATTCTTGGTGTTACTAGGTTTAAATTTAGAAACCTCTATCTAGATACATCGCAAATCCTTTCATATTTCATTTAAAATGTGTAGTAAATATCCGTTAATGTGAATCGCTTATGCCACACTCATCACTTATCTCTTTGTACGTTCGCGATGAACCTTCTCTAGTACTAGTAAGCAAGTGGTATTAGTTATTTTATACGTCTTAGCTGTGATGTAGTTATCACATTTATAAGGAAATATTTATATGAAGCCCATCGAGTTTTCTGATACGCATCCTCATATAACGAACACCCCCCCCCGAGTGTTTCACTTGCAGCTGTAGCATTACAGACAAGAATTAGGCTACATCTTTGAAGATGTAACCTGTCAACGGCAACAGGTATTAGTTTACCATCACCACAACAGCTGCAAGATGAGCATCAGGAAAGTAATGGATACTCTTGTGCAAAGCCTATTACAAAACCCCTCTCATCTCTGAAATTAGCATCTTGCTTTGTCACTAAGAGAATCAGTACCAATATTACAGAACTGAACTGTTCACAACCCTTATATAACCTATATACAACCAAGTTATATATAGGTTATATATATGTGAAGGCTCATGGCTTAGTGGTTAGATCGTCGGGCTCACGATCATGAGGTAGTGAGTTCGATTCCCGGACCGAGCTGTGTGTTGTGTTCTTGAGCAAGACACTCTATTCACGTTGCTCCAGCTGTAGAAACAAGTTGTGACGTCACTGGTGCCAAGCTGTATTGGCCTTAGCCTTTCTCTTGGATAAAATCGGTGACATGGAGAGGGGAGGTTGGTATGCATGAGCAACTGCTGATCTTCCATAAACAACCCCTTGCCCAGACTTGTGCTTTGGAGGGTAACTTTCTAGATGTAATACCATGGTCATTCATGATCGAAGGGGGTCTTTACCTTTTTATATGTAGGTTATATAACCAATTTTCTCGTATACCCAGTACTCTTCACTATTTGCTGATTTGCTTCCAAATCCATGTTGCTTAGATACGGTAATATCAACCTAAGTTTTATACATCATTTCTTTCACCGTCCCGTGATGTGAAAACCTCTGCGATTACTCTGTCGCAACCGTTGATTAGCTCCCATTATTATATAGCTTTATTCTAGTTGTGTCATATCGTTGTCAAATACTTCAAAATTTTCTTGTCTATGAAGATTTTCCTCATTGTATATGCCTCAAATAAGGTAAATCATTTTGTCTGACTCTGAAAATTACCGACTTATTGCTCTCACATCCAACACTACACAGATGATACAAACGGTCGTAAATAACCACCAACTTTATCATTTTAAATACCTTACCTTCCTCAGTGATCAATACAATTTCTATAGAGGCAGGTTACAGTATCCTCCTCATTTTCTAATAAATTAATGTCTTCCCACCAAAGAGAACTTCGACGAAACAATGCTTTTGATGTTGACATCAGCAAAAGATTCGATTTGTATCTGATTTAAGGATCTTCTAATTATATTGCTTGTGTTGTATATTTAGCTCATATATAAGGGAAATTTCTTGCCAGACAAGTCCATTAGGCAAACTCACGGGAACTATTAACCCTGCATTCTATTATCCTGTGTATCTCAACTGCCTTTTGTGTTTCACAAACTGTTTCTTTAATACATAAAAGACTTACTGTCGTTTCTTAGGAAATACACACACTCTTATGCAAATAATACAACGCTTTACTTTAGTCTAACCTCCAGCGCATAGGTATTATCTCTACCTAACCTTATGTCAGATGCATACACAGCCTACATTAACACAGATCTCGTGAACATTCCCCAAATATAACATGAAAACCTACTTTCTTCTAACAGCTCACAAAGATACAATCGCTACATCTATATTCAAAATCTTTACAAATGTTAGGACTCAAAATTGTGGACGATCTCTCACAATGACTTCATATTTCTATCGTTGCTAATATTACATACCAGACTATGTGTCATTCACTTGTAGATTAGATACAAATTATTAACCATTTATCAATAGAGCTGAAGTAAGACACGCGCGATAAATAACAACTTATATATCTGCAACTTTATTGTTGATATTTAAAGAAATACCAGCGACATTATTACTGATATTTAAAGTAAGTGACTCTGAAAATACATCCCAAATAAGGCCTTTCGGTACCTTATAAGTAGCTGTATCTGCTACTGTGATCCATTCAGCTAGATTCTTGTTCCACTATAACCCAAATGGTACATTCCTTACTTCTCCCCCCATAACCATTACCATTCATCACTTTTTAAATCCTTCACTAAACAGTTTGTCCAATCTTTTCTCTTTTCTGACATTACATATCTATCTGTAATCATAGCTCCTTCTATCTTTTCCCTGTAGTTATCGACCTACAGATGTTTGAAGTGAACATCAGTCACATCTATCACACTACACAAGGATGAATTACAAAATTCATGGGCATTGCATTTCTTTTACTTACTAACTGCTCAAAGTCTCTGTTTTTGTCCACGAGTCGCCTGGTGTCGATTGAGAAAACAGGTGGAGATAGAAGAACTTTGGAGTTTGTCTCTTCGGAGCGTGTGGCACACATGCACTGAGATTTGAACCTTACCAACTCAGTGAAGGTGATGAATGACGGTATTATGAGAGCATCCTATCTACTGGGTCAATTCTCTTGTGGATTGGTGCAGATCTTCGTAGTTGAGCTCGTTCAATCGGCCTTCATTGAACGGAGGAGGTCGGCCGGAAAGCGAAGAGTCTGTGAGGTCAAATTTCCTGTCCTCGAAATGTGGAAACTATTTGTGCAGTTCATTCAGTAATACAGCTTTCTCCGTACACAGCACAAATGTTACGAGCGGCCTTAGAAGTTTTGGAACCTTGAATGAAAGCAAAGAGGAGCAGATATCTAAAGTACTCATATCTTTTTTTCTACTTGGTACTCAATCGCCATACGTCTGAAAAAGGATAGAAGTTTCAAAAACGATAAACAAAAGTTCTAGAGGAAGGATACAGTTACAAGCAAACCATAAAATACTACGATAAAAATACTTTTCGAGTTTAGAAACGAACGAATTTTACTGTAACCCAATACTTGTACATACACAAACATACACACATATTATTAAGAACACCTGAAAATAAGTAATCGAGTGCAACCTGTTGCATAGCCGGTCGTTGGCCACTAAGTCTGTAAACATACAGACTAGCCTGGTGAGGAATAACTGCAAGAAAGAAAGCTAGTAAAACAAAAACAATGCATCACAAAAGAACGGATGAATCCAGAGTAGGGTGAACGACTATCTAACAATAGCGCAGCACGTAAGAAATTCTGTGCTGGTGTAAGGACTACTGTAAAGCTAGTGGGTGTGAAATACTCATTAAATTTAGT
>NC_142929.1:35555955-35558455 GCF_046866305.1 Octopus bimaculoides | reverse complement strand
AACCATATATTTTAGGTTTTGGTAATGAAAGTTTACAGTTTCATTATTATATTTACTAACCATATTTTACAAATATGAAGGCGGCGAGTTGGCAGAGTCGTTAACACGCAGGCCAAAATGCTTAGGAGCATTGCGTCTGTTCTGAGTTCAAATTTCGCAGTGGTCGACTTTGCTTTCATTCTTTTTGGGATCTATAAAATTAGTAATATTGGAGTACAGAGATCGATGTAACTAATATAGTCCTTCTCCTGAAAATGCTGGCCTTGTGCCAGAATTTAAAATCTATATATTTACAATGGAAAACGGCGAACCTTTGCTTTCACAATTGCCCTTAATTCCTTATACCAGCCATTTTCACCTCACAATTCTTTATACCAGCGATTTTGAACGTAATTCGTTCCCGTTTTATTTGAACCAAATATTTAACGAAGGGTAAACAACGAAACAGAAAAATATTAGGAAACATTATACAATATTTGCCACTGATTTTGCGAATAAGAACGCTTCAATTTATGTTTCAATAATAGATAAATATATATGCCACATGCGAAATATACATTTATATAACATACATACGTACGTACGATACATACATACATGCATACATGTGGACTTGCATACCTTCTGATGTTCTGATATGGTCGCTATCTTTCTTATTTCAGATCCCGTTGAAGCTAGTTTTAAAATAATTGCGGGAATCAATATAATTGATTTACATCTTTTGAAAGAAGAGTGAGCCCCACCTTGGTTATAGTGTTCTTTGAGTAGTACCAGTCACAAAATAATACCTACATTTATATATACATACATACATACATACATACATACATATGTATTCCCATATATATGCGTATATATATATATATATATATATATATATATATACACCTAAGTATATCTATCTATCTATCTATCTATTTTTTTATCTATCTATCTCCACACACACATACACATACACAAACACACACACAGAGACGTGTATGTGTGTGTTTGTGTGTGTAAGTTTATTGATGTGAACTAAACGTGTTTCAAAGTTCAGTGTTTCATCCTTTGACTATAGTCTCAGATTGAAAGAAAACAAACTTTATGTTAAATTGTCGAATACATAAAAAATGCTGAAATATATATTAAACAAGCAGAGAGACCGAAAATCTACAAAATAAACAAATTAGAAAATAAAGGTGAGAAAGAGGAGGGCATCTCTCTCTCTCTCTCT
This sequence comes from Octopus bimaculoides, assembly GCF_046866305.1. NCBI lineage: Eukaryota > Metazoa > Mollusca > Cephalopoda > Octopoda > Octopodidae > Octopus > Octopus bimaculoides. Next base: position 35,557,239 of record NC_142929.1, on the reverse strand, counting down.
CTCTCTCTCTCTCTCTCTCTCTCTCTCTCTCTCTCTCAAACTAAATATCTATCTATCTATTTATCTATCTATCTATCTATCTATCTATCTATCTATCTATCAACACACACGCACATATAATATATATAGCATATATAACACGCATACATATACATACATATTTACATACACATACACACGCACACACACGCACGCGTGCACACACACACATACATACATACACACACACACATACATACATACATACATACATACATACATACATACATACATACATACATACATACATACATATATATGAAGAAAGTCGATCGAATCTAAAAAGCTTTTGGGTTATAGAAACAAAATACAATTTCTCTTTATTAATGTTACAAAAATATAGAAACCACGTTTTTCTTCTCTGGAGAGAAAGAACATTAAAAAAATAGATAAATAAATAAAACAATAAAGAATACAGTGATAAAATTATTTTAAAAGCAGACAAACCAGTGGATCAAGTGCGGAAAAAAATGTTTGTGTATAGTGACCAGACCTCTTTATTAGGAGTTGGCCAATTGCCACTTAAAGCCACAATTGAAATTGGATTGATCGACTCTAGTTTACAATAAATAGACCCAAAGACGTATATTTTAAGAGTTTTAAGTGGCCAACTTGCCAAATTTAACCGACATTCTTGGCGTGGTGTTTGGTGAAGAAAGCAAGTATTTCATAAGTTTTGTTTGTGTATATTCAGTATATTAACATTCTAGAAGTACAAGGGGCTTCCAGTATTGTTAAAGAACTTAGTGCATGATAAAAAGAAAGATGTTAAATCTGTATCACAAGAATATGGCTGATAGAATATACCCCCAGGAGTGCGTTCTGCACTGTAAAAATGAATGCGGTAGAGTTTCACATTTATAATACGAGGGGGTATTATAAAGTTCCTGGCTTTAAGGGTACCACGAAAGGCCTGGTTGGAGGCTCAAGCTTCCGAGTTCTTTTACAGGTCTTAGAAAAACTGGAGAGGGGAAGAGGTTGAATAAAATCATAATTAACTGATCTTCCTGTATTTTCTCTTACCCCAAATCAGGAACTTTTCAGCATCCTTTGTATGTATGTATGTATGTATGTATGTATGTATGTATGTATGTATGTATGTATGTATGCCATTGTTCAGTTTTATTTCAAGATTTCTTTCCAATAGAGAAAGAGCCGGTTTCTAATCTAGATCTAAAGCCCCTTGATTGGAATTTCAACATCAACAACAGGGTATTTTTGTATGTGCAGATTTGTATGTTTTAT
>NC_142929.1:35548455-35550955 GCF_046866305.1 Octopus bimaculoides | reverse complement strand
AGTAGTAGTCGTTCTCGTTGGCGATGCAGTCATCGTTATTATTCTCTTCGTCAAAGTCTACGCAGATAATCAGAAGTTAAGGGCAATCTGAGGTGAATTATATTCAAGAAATGTTGAGAGGAGGAAACGTGAAAGGGAAGAGACACAGAGAGAAGTGGATAAATGGAAAAAAAAAAATGAAATGATAGTTAGGGATATAGAAATGAATAAATAATAGAGTAAGATTAAGGAATCATGGAGAGAGAGAAAGAGAGGGGAGGGGAGAGAGAGAAGAAAAGACAAAGTGAGAACGAGAGAGATAGAAAGTGAGAGAGAGAGAGAAAGAGAGATAGAGAAAGAGAGATAGACAGAGATACATCGATAGATAGATAGATAACTAGATAAAGGGAGAGAGAGAGGAAGAGAGAGAGAGAGGAAGAGAGAAAGAGAGAGAGAGGAAGAGAGAGAGAGAGAGGAAGGGAGAGAGAGAGAGAGAGAGAGGAAGAGAGAGAGAGAGGAAGAGAGAGAGAGAAAGAGAGAGAGAGAGAGAGAGAGAGAGAGAGAGAGAGTGTTCGCGCGTGATTCTGTGAAAAGAAATGTATATATTGAATAAAGAATAGGTTGTGAACGAGAAAAATAAAGTTATGATTGGAAGAGAGCAGGTGAAGTCGGAAAAGGATATTTGAAAACTCAGAAAACATCTCGATCGAGAGAGACACACGGAGACAAAGCTGGGAACGGATGGAATAGGGGAGGAATTTACAACGGAAACTAGTTACAAAAGAAATTAATTTCGGCCGGGGTGTGTTACTAGAACTGTACAGAACAAAGTAACAAACAAGTTGAAAGAGAGAAAGACAGTCACTGAAAGAAGACACGAGAGTGAATCTGAAAGAAAGACTGACCTATTAAAAGGTAAATAATTTGATAGACAGACAGAGATAAAGATCTAAGTAACGAAGTATATTTGAATAAAAAATAAGCATTCTACATTCCATTACAGAGTTCGATTATTCATTAAGTATACATCAAAAGCGATATATTTACTTTCATTAGTTTTCTATTTTTTTAACAAGTTATCAATGATTTTTTTTTTTGGTGGGGTAGGTCGGCAGGAAGCGTAAGAACCTTTCTTTGGCTACAAAATACAATGTGTTTTTGTTATTGGGTATTTATTGTAATCTATTGAGATGATTTCGGACACAATGGTACACAGTCGAATACATATTGAATAAAATAATTGCTTCTAACGTAGACACAATTCCATAAATTTTGAGGTCGGAGAAGGATCTGCTGAGTAAATCGATACCTGTATCTGACTTATTTTATGTTATCGAGTTCAGAGATTGGATAAACAAATTTGATCTCATCCGGTCCTGTAAGGTGCTCACGATCACAAGAAAGTAGAGATCCAGGTTCAATGCACGGTGGAAGGGAGCTGCGAGGAGTAATCGCACGAAGGGGTAGAAGGAGGGAACGGCGGTTCGGTAGATCACACCGGTGGCAGGCACGTTTTAAGGAGTGGAGGCGTTGAAGGAAACAAACTACGAGTGCAATTTTGACTTCGAAAGTTTTCACTTCCTTTTTACTCAGTTTTAAGAAGGACTAAAGTTTGTAACTTAGATCGTTCATATTTTTCTTTCTTTCAACGTTTAACCACCTATACTTTCTGTCCTACGCTCTTGGACAGAAAGGGTTGAGAGGAAAGAAATGGCGAGAGGAAAGAAATGGCGAGAGAAAAAATATGTAGGGATTAACAGCTCAACATTTCATCATGTTGAGCTATTAATCTCTACACACTTTTTCACACTCCGTTCTTTTTCTTTTCTACGTTTTCACTCTCAACCCTTTCTGACGAAGACCGTAGGCCCGAAACGTCAAAGACTTTTCCATTCTCCTTGAGCGTGAAATTAATACACATACTTGTTTTTCCCTCACCTGTCTTCGTCTTTTGTTTTCTGTAAATTTGAACTTCACACACACACACACACACACACACACACACACACACACACACACACACACACACACACACACACACACACACACAACACAACACACACACACACACCACAACACAACACACACACACACACGTGTGTGTGTGTATGCTAGTATAGATACTATGCTACTGGTATCGTAACCCAGTAAATCCTATCGATGGTCGAGCCGTCTGCGATAAACTAGCAAACCCACCAAGCTATCAGGCTAGCTTGTCAAGGAGGGGATACTTTTGTTGGACACCCTAGAGGATGACAAACAAAAATCTACTTAATAGAGTCGACGGACATCAAACAGCTGGGATGGAACAAGTCCGTAGTTTTTGCTTATACATTTCCCTAGGACAAGGACAAATGACGTAACGCTAACAACTTCGTTTGGATCTTATGGCGTATGCTAGTTCTTTGCTTTTGGAAAAATGCATACGTTGTTTAGAGAATGTGATTGTCCCCGTGCAAGGCTTTCCTTACTTTGAAAAGTTTCAACCATGCAGAGTCATCGATTGATTTTGACATCCCTA
>NC_142929.1:35523455-35543455 GCF_046866305.1 Octopus bimaculoides | reverse complement strand
TCAGCTGTTTGGCCTTAACCAGTCCAGAATATTCCCTTAGTGGCTGACGATATGTGCACCTCCGATCACGAGCAGAGTAGTGGGGGGGGGGGCATCATAGCTATGTGTTGTGAGGAATTCGTTGGGGTTTGAATAATTCATATCTGATAACATGGGAGTTTCGTTCATCATCCTTAAACAAACTTTATTCAGGAACCTTTTGAGCAGGATGGGCTACTCAACATGAAAAACATCCTATCTGGGTTCCACCTGCAAGGTCATGCACTGTTTATCTTGATATGCAATCACCACGTCGCGCACATATTTTCGTGATGCATGTGCCTGGCGTACACTTATCAGACGGGGGAAGATTCCAAGCAAGCTTCAGGTCATGAAGCTAAGTCAGAAATTTAAAAAGTCTCTTGGCATACAGGCTGACAATAAGAATGACCAAAGATACCCAAATACTGACAGACCTACCATTATTTCTCCTGATTTAGAAATTAACAATCAGAAAAACCAAAAAGTTTCGAATAGTGACAAACATATAGATGCAAAAATCATGAAACAAAATGCAAAGAAGGCTTGCATAAATTATATCGAAGACAACTGGAAAGATATTATAATATCGAAGACAACTGGTTAAGGTATTTTACTGCATGGAAAATACCTTAACCACCTGTCCAAGCCAGGTATTGATCATAATCTAACACACGAATTGCTACAAAGGACAGGTCTGAAAGGGAAACAGAAAGTTTTATTATTGCAGCGCAAGATCAGAGCTTACCTGCCAGAAACTACCATGCAAACGTCCTTAAAGATGGATCTGATCCCGTGTGCAGTGTCACTTTGATGGCATGCGCTACTCTCATTCAATATTAATAATAATAATAATAATAATAATAATAATAATAATAATAATAATAATAATAATAATAATAATAATAATAATATTTGGCTTAGACAAATGTGCCAAAGCAACCTTGGAAAGAGGAAAACTAGTTAAGAGTAGTAGCAACATCACACTAGATAAAGCAAAAGAAATAAGAGAATTAGACCAAAGCCAGACATACAAATACTTAGGAATCAATGAACTAGATACGACACAACACACACAAATGAAAGAGAAGATAAAAAAGGAATACTATAGACGAGTCAGATTAATACTGGCAACAGAGCTCAATACGAAAAACAAGATAACAGGTAGCAACGCTACCTGTTATGTTAATGTGCACATGGTTTGTCGTGGTGTAAAGATAAGCTGTAGCAAAAATTTAGCTCAGTGCCAAGGATTTGCTGTGTCAGTTACTTGATCTTAAGCAGTTGAGCATGTCCCTTAGTGTCTGACGATATGCGGTTCTCTGATCACGAGTAGAAGTAGTGGGGGAACATCATAGCCATGTGTCGAGAAAGCTTCTTTGAGATTTGAAAGATGGGTGTTTCGTTCATCATCCTTAAACAACTCTTATTCAAGGACCTTTTGAGCAAATGCGTTACTCGACCTGAAGAAAATTCTAACTGGACCCCACCTGTTTATCTCGATATTGAGGCACTATGTCGTGCACTGCTCTCTTAATCGAGAAGAAGAAGAAACAGCAACAACAACAACAACAACAACAATAATAATAATAATAATAATAATAATAATAATAATAATAATAATAATAATAATAATAATAATCCTTTCTTCTGGTAGCACAAGGCCTTAAATTTATGGGGAGGGGACTAGTCGATTATATCGACCCCAGTGCGTAACAGGTAGTTAATTTATTGACCCTGAATGGACCTCGGCGGAATTTAAACTCAGAACGTAGCAGCAGACGAAAAACCGCTAAGCATTTCGTCCGGCGTGCTAACGATTCTGTTAGCTCGCCGCCTTAACAATAATAATAATAATAATAATAATAATAATAATAATAATAATAATAATAATAATAATAATAATAAGAAGAAGAAGAAGAAGAAGAAGAAGAAGAAGAAGAAGAAGAAGAAGAAGAACAACAACAACAACAACAACAACAACAATAATAATAATAATAATAATAATAATAATAATAATAATAATAATAATAATAGCAACAGCAATAAAATTAGCATCAGTCGTCAAAATATGTAGTAAGTATCGGGCTCGATGTAAGAAACTATAACCGAGAGGTCGATGCCACAGCTTGGCCTGACTTCATAGGAATGTCTAATACCAGAATAGGAATAAATAAAATAAAAAAATTAAAATTATATATACATATAAATTTGAGTTGTGTGTGTGTATATGTAGGTTTGTGTGTATGTATGCTTGTATGTATGTGTATATGTGTGTATGTGTGTGTCTGTGTAAGTCACATCATATCATATATACGTATTGCATCACAACAGCATTAACTGATACACCAAGTAAAACTTGGTGTATCAGATTTAAGTCGCCATGAAAATATTCATTCAAAAGCATTAAGTATCGCAATTTGTATGTATCATGAAGTTAAATATCTCTAATTTAAATAACATTTATAAGGCGTAACAACACGATTCGATTGCAAAAGAACATTGTAGCAGACATATGTGTTTATTGCAGAAGCCTCTTTGTGATAGAGCCTTTATCTTGAGTGAATCGAACTAGTATCCATGTTTTCCCAGAAATCATACCAATTCGTCTTTTCCTAGATGCAAATATATCCTAAACAAAGTTAATGATCGAGACCAAACTACTTTTGATCGCTTATTTACTTAGTAACAACATTATTACTGGAATAACAAGTGCTTCTATAGATTAAAATAAAAAATATTTTTGAGGTGTACTTGCCAAGCAGGTGATATGACCTGTGATCGTGTGTTAAAGCTTAAACAATTACGGTGTTAAAGACACATATTAGCCACGCAAAAACACAGTTACTGGTAGTTGGTGCGGTTGAAAATTTTGACCAAATAATAAATGTTAAAGTGAAGCTAACAGTCTTTGTGCGTTCTTGAAAGGCTAAATGTATCTTCCACGCTGTAATAAAAAATAGATTAAATGAAATGTAAGCTGGCTTTTAGCATTGAATGAAGGTTAGAAATTTGGGGATGGGTTTGTATCGTTGATAAAATCATAAAGAGTATTTCACTTACCGGATCAAGTTTGGAAGGCTGAATGACAATATCGAACCCGGTAATGAATTAAGAGATACGTAACTTAAAATACGTTTCCAACATAAACACGGTGGGTGTTGATCAGCAAAATAGTTAGAAAGGTGGAGAAATGCCTTGCAGTAGCTGCTTTGGTTATTTGCGTCCTGAGTTCAAATTAAGTCGAGGTCAACTTTGTCTTTCGTCCCTCCGAATTTGATGAATAGAGTACTTGTCAAGTATTTGATTTCCCCATTATCTCTTACTCTCCCAAGAATGACCGCTACTCTTTCAGAGAGTCATCGAGGTGCACTGACAGTGTTCCTCTTGCTTTAAAAATAGAAGGATGAAGCTAAGAGCCTAGCATCGTTTTCTTATGTAATGTCACAAATTACAAAGAATGTTTACGGAAACCAGAAAACATAGCGGTCGTGGACAAACCGATGTTCTCTACAGCGCAGGACGGTTTACATTCAGTAGTTACACACACGTACATACATACATACATACATATCAGCACAAGGCATATGTTTAAGAGGAGTTATGTAGTCGACTACGCCAGCCTCAGTATTTAACTTACTTATTTTATAGAGACTCAAGATGAAAGAAAGCAAAATGAAACTCGATGGAATTTGAATCAAAAGTTAAATGAGGCGTACGATTATTTATCGCAAAACGCTTTCCCCCTAGGTGTACCGATTCTAACATTCACAAGCCCAATGGGAAGTTCTGCATGTTAGCATAGTTGACCTTGGAATGATTTCAACTCCAAATGTAAGTAGTTATTGGTTAGATTATAATCTATTCACCATTTTACATTGGCATTAAGCCAGAAATTTACGGGGCAGTGTTAGTCGATTAAATTGACTCAAATATTTCATAGGCACTTTAATTTCTCCGCCCCGGAAGAATGAAAAGTAAAATCGTTCTCGACGGGATTTGAACTCTGAACATATAGAGACGGCACAAACAACACAAAGCCTTCTGCTCTAATGAGTCTACCAAGTTAATGTGGTTTTTTTTTGTACGTTTACCAAAGATTATATTAAACGCGTTTATGCACATACACCCATCCGTCCATACAGACACGCACGCACGCATGCACGCACACACACGCACAAACACACACACATGCATATATATACACACATACACGTACATGCAAACATACATACATACTTACATACCATCATGCATGTATACATACATACATACATACATACATACATAGTTACCTATGCATCAGTATAGTATTTAATTACTATGGCACTCTTATGGTACTTTTGGCACCATAAGATTTTTCTTTTGGAGGTTCTTCAAATATTTCTTGGTAACATTGCAAACATTGTATTTTACCTTTACATAAATTTCCACTTCAGGGCAAGTGAAAGCAGCGCGTCTAGAAATAACATCTAAATCTCCCTGAAATAACAGTCTCTCATCATTAAAAAAAAAGAAGAGAGAACATTGAATATTGTAGTCCTAGATATGCTATGTTGAAACATGATATGAAATTCCTTTGATCATAGGCCTTCTCAATCAGTGCAGCCTGTGTTTAAAAACAACAACTACTTGTAAATTTGTTGGAATCTATCTCAGCTCTCATTCCATAATATCACTTTATACTTAGCATAATTTGTATATTACTATCTCAATCCCCCAAGTTCTTCTTCCTCTTTCCGTTTCAAATATTTTTGCTGCTATATTTTGTTACTGGAATATATTTGTTCAAATTTTTGAAATTTTTCTTTTGTTTTCTAATACTGACCCATTTAAAAAAATCTTTCTTTCTTGTTTTATGTTTTGCTTAGTTTACTCTTTTGCTAATATCACAAATAATATATTACACACATGCATAAATGGTTATTTCAGGAAAAGCGATGATCACTAAAATACGAGATTCACCAGCTAGTATTGCAGGGTTTTAAACTCATTTAAGGCTAAGTCTCATATCCTCGAGGTTGTTTAGATCCAGATTAAACCTGATAGATCAAATCAAACTTATAAGAAATGTTTTTTTCCAACCGTAACCACCGGTAATTTTGTATATCAGGAACCGTATTGTTCAATGAACCACTATTTAAGATAGTTGAATGTGATTTGAGGAAGAATTGATTGCAAATTCTTACAAATCAAGTAATTTCATATAATCTGCATTTAATTTATGGAAGAGTAGACCTAATACGTTTTCTGGTTTAAGATTTGCTTCTGGTTCACGGAAGCTTTTGCCAAAACTAAGTTTTTAAAAAGCAAATATTTTTGTAGTACTGCAATCTCTCTTCAACCTCCTTTGTCTGTGATGGGAAAGGTTTCTCAGTGAAGATACACTACCAGATCGAACAGTGTTCAGATTTCATGGATGATGTCTGAAGAGGAATCTAAGGAACTGAAACATCTGTATAACTCAGCAGTTCACTGTTTCCTCATATTCAAAGCTGGTGTACCTCTTCCGTAACACTGGACTTAGAAAACCCTCTCTTCCGGCACTAACTTCCTACAAAGATATACACAGCGGTCAAGTGCAAACCATCAGCCTTGTTTTACTGTTTCCTTCTCCAAAAAGCTCGATCTGTTTATAAGTATAATTTTTAACACTTCCTACATCTTTTGTTATTGACCTTGCCCCACGATTCCTACTAACACTGAAGGCAAATCTAATACATCTCAGTGAGACACAGATCTCTCAACGACTGCTTAATACACCATTTCTGCTGTCCAACAGTGGATTATATACTGTAAATGTACTCCAAACAGTCGTCTTTACAACTACATAGAACCTATGCCCTACACTAATCATTTTTCTCACCTGGCCATCAGTAAGAAAGATTTCTTATTACTTTGCTTTCTCTGTCTTCATCTGCTCACCACTCTCATCTTCTAAACATTTTGTAAGGGCAAAGATTTGCAGTAACGTTGATCTGCTTTACTAGGGCATAGATTTGTAGACTTTCAAGACTAGAGGTGAGCGTGTAGTTCTGTAGTTCTGTGGCAAGTGAAAATTTGGTTAGTTTCATTTATACGCTTATCTTTGTGGAAAAGTAAACTTTCAATGTGATGAATAGGATTTTATCTCCAATCGCCAATAATCATTCCACTGACTTTCATTCTATATCCAAGACATCTACATCGACACACCTTATCTGAACACAGCAGCACCAGTGATATCGACGTTTAGAATTCTTTCTGGCATTCGTACAACTCTAACTCTGGTACTAATATCTCGACGTTGCATGGTTTCAATGCATGCACATACCGTGAAATACTGACATCTAATGATTATAAACTCTTTATCATGTATTTAGCATTCTAACTTTCTCGATTTATATTATTACATATACATACGTACATACGTACATACGTACATACCTACCTACATGCATACATACATACATACATACATACATACATGCATGCATGCATGCATGCATGCATGCATACATACATATACATACATCCATATATATATATATATATATATATAATATAAATAAATATATATGCATATATACATACATGCATGCATGTACTTACTTACATATATATCTATATATATACGCATATATGGGTACAGGACGTCACAAAACGTAATCAACATGAAATACGAAAACAATATGAAATACGAAGGCAAACTTGGGTATGCGAACAACGAGAGAAACAAAAGGAAAACAAGACAAGTAACATAATGAACGACCCTTCATCAGTTGTTGGCTGTTCATCTACTCCATATTTCTAGCAATTCACGACAATATGAGGCTTCGAAAAACAGTTGCTCCCGCGGACAAAACTAAAATTTGGGATTTGCGGTAGGTCAAAGTTGGTAACAAAAAAAAGAGGACAGTGGAGACATACAGCAAACCAAACGAAAACAAACATGGAGGGCCGTTAGGCCAGACGAACACTGGAGGAATATTCTTTGACAAGAGAATAAAAAAGAAAGGAGACAGATAAGAATGTGTATGGTCTGTGCGACCGACTGAAGGAAAAGAAAAGATGATCACGTGAGAAAAAGAAAGATGGACAATGCTCACATACTTTTTACTCTTTTACTTATTTCAGTCATTTGACTGCGGTTATGCTGGAGCACCGCATCTAGTCGAACAAATCGACCGCAGTACCTATTCTTTGTAAGGCTAGTACTTATTCTATCGGTTTGTTATGCCGACCCGCTAAGTTACGGGGACGTAAACACACCAACATCGGTTGTCTATACATACACGAAAGGCTCCTTTCAGTTCCCGTCTACCAAGGCTTTGGTCGGCCCGAGGCTATAGTAGAAGACACTTGCTAAAAGTGCCACAAAGTGGGACTGAACCCGGAACCAAGTGGTTGGGAAGCAAGCTTCTTACACCACAGCCACTCCTATATACATATATATCTGTATGTGTGTGTGTGTGTGTGTGTGTGTTTGTGTGTGTGTGTGTGTGTGTGTGTGTGTTTGTGTGTGTGTGTGTGTGTGTGTGTGTGTGTGCGTAGAACACTTGACACGCTACTATTAGACGTTTATCTGTCACGTGTTTCACCAGGTGTTTTCACCGAAAAACCGTGAGTTATGAAGAACATTCTATTGTTTAGCGTCGCATACATAGACGCTAGTTCTGTTTTGTGCTTCAATCAAGACTACATGGCTATTGTTTTACTTCCGTAAGTATGATTGTTAGTGTCTACTTATAGATGGAACAATTTGTTGAAACAAGAAATGTGTTTCTATTAATATTTCTAAGTATGTGTATGTATGTATGTATTTATGTATGTATGTATGAATGAATGAATGAATGTATGTGTGTGTGTATTTATGGAGTTTATATAATTTTTTCTCTGTTTTATTTAATATGCATATCTACGCAATCTTACATACATACATGCATATGTATGTACGTAATACAAGTGTGAGTATGTATGTGTGTCTGTGTGTGTGTGTGTGTGTGTGTGCGTGTGTGGTGGTGTTGGAGATTGCGATTGTAAGCATGGGCGTGTGGTTGAGAAGCCCGCTTTGCTATCACGTGGTTTCCGGTTCACTCATTCAGCGCGGCACGTTGAACACATTTCTTGTAATTGGTTAGATAATTTTATACTTTTTTTTCCATTTATTTTCCATTTATCAATCGATAATACATTCTTCATTTCTCAGAACGTCTTGCCAACTTACACTTTACTGTAGGAATCGCCGAGTCTTGATTCAAAGAATTCATCAGCTTCAAAACGTTGGTCAACAAAATGCCCCGTACACCGTTGAAGCGCAACCGAATAGGGAGATTATCTGAAGCGTTACATCAGGTATATCAGGGGAACACAGTAAGAGCGGCAAACACTAATACTTTTATGACTCCCCCTTCCTTAATTTCAGCCATCCTCTGTCCTTTATTCCATCACATTCCCCCTTTCCTCTATTCTTTCTATTCATTCCTCTCTTCCTTTCTTTCCTTCTCTCCCCTTTTGTCCTCTTTTTTCATATCATCACATCTTTTCCCCATTCCTCTTTATCTCTCTTCTACTTACCTAATACTTTTACTTATTGCCTCTCTTCCCTCCCCTCATCATGACTGTATCGCCCTTTCAGAGTCCTACTTATTTATAATCAGAATTAACTCTGACGAAAGTAGAATTAATTCTCTAGGTTGTTCAATTTTTTTCAACTAATCAATAGGTCGATTGAGTAAACCCTCAATAATGAAGTGATAATGACTACTGGAAACAGATGTAAGTCAAATTTACGACCATAAGGAAATGTGTAATGGCTATTATATATGCCTTATCTTATACATTGAACTTCCCGCATTATGACGACGTACTTCACCGTCTGTGTGACTGGCCCGAACAGCGTACCTCATTGATTGTATTTCCTTTATTCGGCACGTAGGCCGTAACATAGAGGGGACAGCACAAAGACAGACAAAACACCACAGTGGGGACAAGAAACACAGAACAAACGACTGAAGGATGGATAATAACAATGAGGATGAAATGGCTTGCCTGCTCTCCACTCGCAGGCAGTATCATTTAAATGTTTTTCGTTTAACGTTTGTAAATCAGCTCTTTTTCATTCTCCCCCCCCCCTTTTTGCATCTGTTTTTACAATCATTTAAAATTTTTAAATATTTACATACTTTTTAAAATTTTTTATTTTTACCATTTTATGTACGGCAACAGGTCGTCGTACACTACTACTGGCAGCAAGTCGTCGAACTCGACGCGCACCCCCGTTGGGTCTATCTTCGTTCCGAACAGTTCTCGTAGTTTTTCACATCTCTCGTCGTCCATAACAGTTGTTTTGGTGCTTTCCGGATAGTATTCCGTCGTTAGTTTCACCCTTATTACTGTTTTCATTTTTGTGATTTTCTTCTCCATCTCTGTACTTTTCGCATATGCTACCGTATGTCATTTATATTTTGGTTCTTCTTTATTTGTTTGTTTCTGTAGTCCCACTTGTTTTTCCGCTTTGGTTTACGTTGATGTTGTTGGTATCTCATAATGTGCTTCTTGCTTACTCTCCTTTCTTTACTTTCTTTCCTTTGTTCTTCCTATTCACCACCGTATACTACTCCTCCATCTTCTCTGGACACTTCGTCACTTCGGCATTTTTCTCCTGTTTGTCACGCTGCTACTGTTTTTCTGTTTCACCTTTATCGTCGTTCTGGGGACACCTTGCTCTCATTTGTCTCCTTACACCACACTGGTAACAGGCCGGAGATCTTCCTTCCACCACTACTCTCAATTTCACGTCCTTTGGTAGTATTATATCTTCCGCTATCTTATGCAAGTCTTGTAAACTGACTTGGATGGCCACTTCGAAGCCGTAGCCCCAACAGTTTACCTCTTTCATCCTCGTCACTTTCAACACCTTCACGTCCCCCTCTATAGTATACAGGAATGGGGAAGAAAACAAGTGTAATTTCACAGACAAAAACAGCAACAACAATTCAACAGTTTAACAATGATATTCAACAAGTAGGTTCACCCTTACGGGAGACTTTCAACAAGTATATAACAATTTACCTCACAATTCAAATCACAGTTCAACTCACAGGGATCAAAATGACTCAAAAAACACCAAAAATAGCCCGATGACTGACCCTACTTACTGAGTCTGTCCATTATTTATTAGTAGAGTAAGTATCAGGCTTTAAAGGAAAAATGTACTGCGGTCGATTTGTTTAACTAAAATCTCTCAAGGCGATACCCCAGCATGGCCGCAGTCTAATAACTGAAACAAGTAAAAAATAACGAGAAAATAAAAGACGTTCTATAAAAGTTTCCACAGCTGTATCCATAATAAGAAGACCTCATTTTGGCGGAACCTGACCAAAATCGTCACTTCAAACTGCCACTACAGAGACACAGGAAGAATGCCTGCAGTTTGAATTTGATCAGTGATACAAACTTAGTTCAGTCGTCTACGAAGCCGTGGTCATCTTCATTTTAATGATATACTATACTGCGCGAAAGTGTGTTCAAAATTGCTCCGCTACCCATCAATCTTCTTTTGAATAGGTAGAAATAATGAAAAACACAAACCTAGCAAATCTTACACACATACATACATACATACATACATACATAATACACACATACGTACATACTTACATACATACACATATATATGGGAGAATATACAAAAAATAACACCAGACGAGGACAGGTGGTGTAAATAACAAAAGTATATATTAGTATGACGCTCGGGAATACGGAAAGTCTTTGACGTTTCGAGCTACGCTCTTCAACAGAAAGAATACGGAGACAAGGAGAAAAACACGGAGAAAAAAAATTGAATAGTGTTCAGTCAACGGTCAATCATAATAATGGCCGATCATAACAATGGCTGACCGGAAGTTAGAAATTCTTATTTCAGGAGAGCTAAGAAAGGGGGAGATAACAAACGGTGATCGGGAACGAGGGGCTGTGTGTGGGAGGTAGACTGCTGGTGATCTTGACGTATGTAGTGTGAAAATGGGGGAAGGGAGAAAGGGAGAAAGTAGTTGGTCAGTTGTAGTGTGTGCGTGGTGTGATGCGAGGGTATTGGTGTGGTGTGCGTGGTGTGATGCGAGGGTATTGGTGTGGTGTGATGTGAGGGTGTTGGGAGGTGGGGAAGGCATGGGTGGAGTGTGGGGTAGAGGTAGGGGTCTGTGGGTAGGGGTGGGTGGTGGGTGTAAGGAATTGGATGGGGTGGAGTGGGAAGGTAGAGTAGGAGTGTGTTGGGGTGTGGTGGGATGAGCTTATGAGGGGGTGTTGACGAGGAGGGAGAAGGGGAAGGTGGATGTAAGAGAGGGGGAAGATGGGTATGGGAGGGGAGAGGAAGAGAGGAGAGAGGGTGGGTATAAGAGAGGGAAGGGGGATGGAGAGAGGGGGAAGGTGGGTATGGGGGGAGAAAGAGGGGAAGGTGGGTATGGGGGGAGAAAGAGAGGAAGAGAAAGAGAGGAAGAGAAAGAGAGTGAGAGAGGGAAGAGGGGTATGGGGGGAGAAAGAAAGGAAGAGAAGGAGAGTGAGAGAGAGGGGAAGAGAGTGAGAGAGTAAGGGTGAGAGAGTAAGAGAGTAAGAGTGTAGAGAGTAGGAGAGTAAGAGTGTAGAGAGTAAGAGTGAGAGAGGGGGGAGTACGAGAGAAGAGAGTGAGAGAGAGTAAGAGAGAGGAGAGAAAGAGTAGGGGTGAAGAGAAGTGGGAGTGGAGAGAAGTATGAAGAGAGGTGAAGAGACGTACAAAGAAGTAGGAGTCGGAGCAGGAGGTGGGGGAGGGGAGAGATGGGTGGTAGGAGGGAGGGTGGGGGAGAGAGACAGGAGGAGGGGGTTAGATGAAGAGTGGAGGGGAGTTGAGCCCATGTGGCGCAAAGGAGCGAAGATAGAAGATTAATCCCTGTTCACGGCGCAAACGGGAGTCCGGATGGCCCCTGTGCATGGACAGTCCAAACACCGACAGGTGTTGCCGCAAGGAGTGGCCGGCAGAACGGAAGTGGCGTGACACCGGGGTGTCATTGCCGACGTTGATATCTCGGAGGTGTTCCGCGAATCGGTCGGCCAGGCGGCGCCCCGTTTGTCCGATGTACAGGGATTGGCAGAGAGAGCAGGAGAGGCAATATATGATGTTGGTAGACGTGCAGGTGAAGGAGTCGGTGATGCGATAGGGTCGGTGATGGGTGCTGGTGAGGAGGGTGGTGTTGGAGAGGTAAGGGCAAGTGCGGCAGCGTGGGCGGGAGCAGGGGAACGAGCCAGGTTGGGAGGTTGGGTTGGGGAAGAAGCTGTGGACCAAGAGGTCCCGTAGGTTGTGGGCTCGTTTGAAGGAGGGGAGGGGTCGATTAGGGAAGATGTGGGAGGTGGAGGGGTCGGACTGGAGGCGCCGAAAAGCTCGGAGAATGGAGCGTTGGAGGGGTAGGGTGGTGGGATGGTAGGTGAGGGGAAAAGGGAGGCGGGAAACGGCAGGGCGGGTTCGGGGGGAGAGAGCAGATGCACGGTTCACAGAACGTGCTCTGGCAAGGGCGGTGTGGATGGTGGTGGGTGGATATCCACGCAGGCTAAAGTGGTGAGCCATGAGTTGAGACTGAGTCTCAAAGTCATGGCTGTCGCTACAAAGTCTGCGTAGACGGAGGAATTGGGAATAGGGGATGGAAAGTTTTGTGTGTCTAGGGTGGGAGGAGGAGAAGTTGAGATAGGAGTGTGAGTCTGTGTGTTTGTAGTGGATGGAGGTGCTAAGGGCGGAGTGGAGGTTGCTGACCGAAATGTCGAGAAAGGGGACAGAGGTGTCAGAGACAGTACAGGAGAAGTGGAGGGCAGGATGGAAAGATTGAACGAAAGAGAGGAACGAGTCAAGATGTTCGCGGGAGAGAGAGGTGGCACCGATACAGTCGTCGATATACCGACCGTATAGTTCGGGAGTGGGACCAGTGAAACTTGCGAATATTTGGGCCTCAACATAACCAACGAAGAGGTTCGCGTAGTTGGGGCCCATTCTCGTCCCCATGGCCACTCCCGAGAACTGCTGGTAGATATCTCCCGCGAACGAGAAGCAGTTGAGAGATAGGACAAGTTCGGCCAGACGAATGAGTGTGGAGGTGTCGGGTTGTGGGTTGGGGCGTTGGTCTAGAAAAAACTTCAGGGCACGCAGCCCCTCGTCGTGGGGGATCACTGTATAGAGGCTCTGGATGTCTAGAGTGAAGAGAAGCTTAGAAGGGCCGGGAGGGAAAGAGAAAGAGTTGAATAGACGAAGCGCGTGGTTAGTGTCATGAATGTGGGAAGGGAGAGAAGCCACTAGGGGGGCGAGGACACGGTCTAGGTATTTTGAGATAAGCTCGGTGGGGCAGTTGCAGGCGGAGACGATGGGGCGGCCAGGGTTGTTCGGTTTATGGATCTTGGGGAGGAAGTAAATGGTGGGGGTGCGTGGGGTGCGAACAATAAGGTTGGAGGCGGTGGCGGGGAGACGGGAGGAGAGGATGAGGTCATGGATAGTGGAGGACACAGTCTGTTGGTAGCTGGGCGTGGGGTCGGAGGGCAGAGGGCGGTAGAATGAGGTATCTCGAAGTTGACGGAGAGCTTCGGCCTCGTAGAGGTCCGCGCGCCATACCACCACGGCTCCACCCTTATCAGCCGGTTTTATGATGATGTCCGTGCGGCGTCGGAGGGATCGAAGGGCCGAGAGTTCGGCTGGGGAGATGTTGAGTCGAGATGGACGCCTGGAAAAGTTAAACCGGCCCACAGCGCGTTGGCAGGCGCCTGCGAAAAGATCAACTGCCTGGAACTGGCCAGGAGCAGGCGTCCACTGGGATGGTCGTCGGCCCAGGTCAGTGAAGCAGTCCTCGTTGGGTGCGGGTGGTGTGTTATGGAAAAGCGCACCCAACCTAACGCGGCGCACAAAGCTGTGGACATCAGCACGGGTTTGAAATTCCTTGCAGGATGGAGTGAGTGGGATGAAGCGCAGACCCCTATTGAGGACGGAGCGCTCCGCCTCAGAGAGAGGAAGATCTGGGGGAATGGTAACGACAGGCTGAAGTGGAGAAGGGGTGGGTGGAATAGAAGTAGGAGGGGATGAAGTGGGGTTAGGAGGGGCGGTCGGGATGGTGGAGGGCTGGGAGGGAGGGGGTGGAGTGTGTGTGGAAGAGGCAGGTTGGGTGTGGGTGGGGAATGCACATCAGGGAGGGAGAAGGGTGGTGGAGGGGTTGGGGTAGTGGCATCGGGTGTAGAGGAATGGAGGAGTGAGTGAAGTTTGCGGAGCTTAGTGTCGGTAAGAAATGCATGAAAGAGATGATTAAGTTGAATGATAAAGCGCAATGTATTGTGAGCATGGGAGGGTGACAGAGAGGAGAAAAATATGGAAAAGGCTGGAGGAAGAAGGCGGTCGATAGTGTGGATTTTAGAGAGATTGGAGCGAATGGTGGCCCGCATAAGGCGGTAGGATGTGGTGCGGAGTATGGGTAGAATGGTGGTAGAAGAGTGGAGAGTGGGGTGGAAATGGAGGCGGAAACCCTTAGGGATGAGGCGGTGATGTAAGCAGCGACTGAGAAACGTAATATGACTAGAGAAACGAGTCTTCTTGAATATGAGTAAGGAGAGTCGTATAGTAGGTTGAAAGTATAGAGAGGGAAGTGTGCGGAGGTATAGTTTTAGGCGGTTGTGGAGAGTGAGTTGGAAAGATTTGTAGTCAGGCATGATGGAACGAGAGAGAAAAGAAAATTAGACGTGGGAAGGAGAATTACAAAAGGTGTGGTGGAAAAAAAACAAGCGTGATGAGAAAATTGGACGTGGAAAAAAGGAAAAAAAAGAAAAAAAGGGGAAAAAAAACTGGAAAAAAAACTTTTTTAACAAGTGTGGGGGGAAAAAATAAAGGCATGAGGAGAAAAAGCGAAAAAGGGGTTGTGAGAAGAAAATATATGCGAGGTGGGAGAAAAAAACAAAGCAAAAAGGAAGATGGGACAATAGGGAGAAATGGGGTGACAGGGAGAGAAGAAACGAGAGGAGAAAAGAAAGGGAGGGAGAAGAATACAAAGTAATAGGTGCAGATTAGAGAAGACAGATTAGGAACATCCAGAGTACGAAGAGACGGTAGGTGAAGGAAAGTAAGGTAAAAAAGGATGATAAAGGAGGTTTACAAAAGTGGAAAAGTTCAAAAGTCTTTTTCAAAAGTTTTTTAGACGTCGTGGTATATTGAAGCGATTTCCAATCAGAAGATGGGTCCAGTGTAATCCGTGGGTAGGAGAGGTGCAGCCGGAGGGTATAAAGTTCAGAATCAAACAGTCCAGATCCAGAAGGAAAGAAGGTAGAATCCAAAAGTTGGTAGTGTGTGATGAGAGGAGACAGGATTAGCTGGTGCGACCACGTGAGCGTGTATTATATGTGGGAGAATATACAAAAAATAACAACAGACGAGGACAGGTGGTGTAAATAACAAAAGTATATATTAGTATGACGCTCGGGAATACGGAAAGTCTTTGACGTTTCGAGCTACGCTCTTCAACAGAAAGAATACGGAGACAAGGAGAAAAACACGGAGAAAAAAAATTGAATAGTGTTCAGTCAACGGTCAATCATAATAATGGCCGATCATAACAATGGCTGACCGGAAGTTAGAAATTCTTATTTCAGGAGAGCTAAGAAAGGGGGAGATAACAAACGGTGATCGGGAACGAGGGGCTGTGTGTGGGAGGTAGACTGCTGGTGATCTTGACGTATGTAGTGTGAAAATGGGGGAAAGGAGAAAGGGAGAAAGTAGTTGGTCAGTTGTAGTGTGTGCGTGGTGTGATACACACACACACACACACACACACACACACACACACACACACACACACACACACACACACACACACACACACACACACACATATATATATATATATATATATTTATACATACACACAAATATATATCGTTCAAAACAATACCACGGAATTTTGAATCAAACTGTTTTGATCCATACATGTAACTCTCAGTAAATGTGTTGAGTGTCCTTTAGTTTCTCCACTCACTCGTGTGTGTATACACACACACACGCACACGCACGCACACACACACACACACACACACACACACACACACACATATGCATGTATATATATTTATATATACATATATATTTATATATATATATATAGGTATATATACATATACATGTATATAGTGATGTATGTCTACAAACACACACACACATACCAGTCCATACATATAACCTTAACAATGAACAATGAGATACAGCGACGTAAATAAAGAGATACATATTAGAATAAATACATATTCATATATCAAGAGCAAAGCGTAAATCTTTCGCCTTACTCGGTAATTATGAATGAAGGAGTCTATATTCATAGTTATTTGCTTTTAACGTGCTCTGGTTATCGAAAAATCGAAAGGAAGCGATGCATAACGAATTGAAGCGAACCAGAACGAAGTATTTCTATACTCCCACGAAGTATAACGTCCTATATATTTAAACTTCACTTAAGGCCCTCAACTGACATCTTTTAAGATTCATCATAGTTTCGTATTTTTGTCGGAGCTGATGTTACTAAATATGTTTAAGGCGGCGAGCTGGCAGAGTCGTTAGCGCGCTGGACAAAATGCATAGCGGTATTTCGCCCGTCGCTGCGTTCAGAGTTCAAATGCCGCCGTGGTCGACATTGCCTTGCATCGTTTCGCGGTCGATAAATTGAGTACTAATGAATCCCTGAGATCGATGTAATCCCTCTCCCCACAAATTCCAGGCCTTGCGCCTACAGTAAAAAGGATTACTATTTTTTTTTTTTTTTCGAAATGCGCTACAATATTGTCATTTTGACTTTTCATCAATTAGTAAATGAGTAAATAAATAAGTAAAGATAAAATGAAATAAATAAAACGCGATGTGTAGAGTAATATACACAATGTTGAGCGTAGATTTGCAAGCGATACTTGTTGGCACTCCGTCGGTTACGACGACGAGGGTTCCAATTGATCCGATCAACGGAACAGCCTGCTCGTGAAATTAACGTGCAAGTGGCTGAGCACTCCACAGACACGTGCACCTTTAACGTAGTTCTCGGGGGAAAATTCAGCATGACACAGAGTGTGACAAGGCTGGCCGTTTGAAAAACAGGTACAACAGAAAGATAGAGTGAAAGTTGTGGTGAAGGAGTACAGCAGGGATGCCCCCCACCCTCTGCCGGAGCATCGTGGAGCTTTAGGTGTTTTCACTCAATAAACACTCACGATGCCCAGTCTGTGAATCGAAACCGCGACCATACGACCGCGAGTCCGATGCCCTAACCACTGGGCCATTGCGCCTCCACTGCAAACGATACTTATAAAGATACTCTAACTTTTAAAGTTTCAAACGAATTTACTGGCTACTTTTTAAAAGTGATATACAAAACAATGTCATGATGTATTTTGTAACGTGTACACACATACACACATGCACAAACACATATATATATATATATATATATACATGTACATGTATATATATATATATGTATATGCATTCGGATGTGTGTGCATGTGTGCGTGCGTGTGTGTGTGTGTATGTATATATATTCATATCAATATGAAAGCGAAAGCGCGAAATGAAAACTTAGATACTGAAGTTATAATAATAATAATTTCAAATTTTGGCACAAGGCCAGTAATTTAGAGGCAGAGGGCAAGTCAGTTATATCGATCTGAGTACTTATTTTATCGACCCCGAACGATCTCAACTGAATTTGAACTCACAATGTAAAAACGGGCGTGCTAACGATTCTGCCAGCTCGCGGCCTTACAACAACAATAGCAACAACAACAACGAGGATACTTTATATTTGTAGCATCTGGCAATTTAAGAAATAAAACACTTAATAAGCAGTAGAGAGCACAAAATATACTCGGTCATATAAGAGTTATGTAGTTTTAAATTATCAGACGATTGTCATAGTCTGTAATTCGTTATATAGAAAAAGAAAAGAAAAATCATTAATTAATAGTGTAGTTTTATTTGGGGAAGGTATTAATGACCTATTTTGTTATCCCACTTTCGCCGATACCAGTTTAAACTTTCTCCAGTCACTAGTTTTCTATGACAGTAAATAAGCAAGTTTTATATCTATTAAGAAAGTCTTTCGACCGCCTCTTTTCTACTCCCTCTCTCTCTGTCTTTCAATCTCTCTCACACACACTGTCTGTCATACTTTTCTCCCACCCTTCCTCTCTCTCTCCCCCTCCCCCCTCTCTCTCTCTTACACACACTCTCTCTCACGTTCTCTGTCCTGCTTCTTTCTCTCTCATTATGTTTCGTTTTCTATTTTTGTCTGGAGAGTTTCAGCCTTCTTTCCAAGTCTGCTTTGACTGGCTTATCAGAAATTTCTTTTTCTTTGCTCAGCACTTCACATAATTTTACTTTATATATTTCACCACCCAGTTTGTAGTGTCAATGTCTGATGGTTGCACAAATTTAAAGTACTGTTGCTTGTTTTGATACGGAGAAGTTGATTATCAATAAGTTTTAAATGCGTTTATTTCTCGATTACAAACGTTTTTAAAATTCACGTTCAATTTTGATCTTATGTCAATTTCGTTTTGTGTCTAATACATTCATAGATTATTTTAATTCTGTGCGGTGTATAGCATTCATAGTTATAGTATATTTTCTACCTTTGGCATTCATATTCGCCTTATTTTTTTATCAGTTTGAAGTGACAGGCAGAAAATTAAATGAAACAATCTTCAGGCGATCAGGAAAGCCGAGGTATTGTTTTCCCAAATGACCTTAACGTTAGATTCAGAATTCATCCAAGGCTGGGACCACGTGCCATAGGCCCTCTACACAATTCAGGATCACAACACAAACTCACTGCAAAACAACTGCTTTTCTTCAACAGGCCTTGCCCTATTTAACATTATACCAAAATAAATCGAAAGAAGGAAAACGATCCCATCATTTCAAACGAAACCTGGACAAATTTTTTCAAGGGATACGCTACTTATATCTGAATACATCTCAGTTCCTACTTGAATGGGCCATGAAACCACAAAACTTGACCTACAAATGACTTAACAGATCTTATCAAGTTAGACATGGCCTAGGTCAATCCTTGGCCGAAACATGTCTAAGTTATTGCTATTTGTATGTTAGTTGCTTGTTGTTTGCATTGTGTTGTGTGTACGACCTGTTTTTGATTTTGTATTGAAGCGAATTCTTTTCACTAATATTCACGGTAAACCTAATCGCACCTCATCGTCTCATTCACTTTAAATCTTTAATACATTGTGCCCAAGTCAGATATAAGGCGGCGAGCTGGCTGAAACGTTAGCACGCCGGGCGAAGTCCTTATCGGTATTTCGTCTGCCGCTGTGTTCTGAGTTCAAATTCCGCCCAGGTCGACGTTGCCTTTCATCCTTTTGGGGTCGATAAATTAAGTACCAGTTACGTACTGGCGTCGATGTAATCGACTTAATCCGTTTGCCTGTCCTTGTTTGTCCCCTCTATGTTTAGCCCCTTGTGGGAAATAAAGAAATAATAAACAAGTAGTGTCACCTTCAATATACACATGTTAGAGAAAAAAACCTATCTGGAAATACATACTAATACATACATCTAAAGCAAACATTTTTTTAGGGGCCCTTAAAATACTAGTGTGGATCCTCAATTTACTATTTTGTTGTGTGGACTTCCCCCAAATCTTATATGGACCCTCAAAGACCTTATGGACACTGGTTGAGAACCACTGAACTAAACCTTTCAGAGCTGTGCCCCAACATGGCCGCAGTTCAACAACTAAAATAAGGAAAAGGATAGAAGATAAAAGATATATGCATTTGTGTGATATTTCTTTTGAATTCCTTTTCCAAAATAACTGATTTTGTTTTTCAAACAACGTAAAGAATTTTATTACCGTCTCCGTGTACAACATGTTTATTATAGACAAGCTGAGTACTTGCTATCCAAATAGGTTAATAAAGAAAAGCGGATTGAAAAAAACTATTATAAATATACACCA
>NC_142929.1:35513455-35518455 GCF_046866305.1 Octopus bimaculoides | reverse complement strand
TTAATAATCTAATGTCATTTTTGTGAAAGGAGAATGAGGTCAGGCTTATTACTTGCTATCTAGTGATCTGTAGTCCCTATGCTAAATTTCCATTGTGCATTCACCACATAATTTCATAAAAATAATGCTTTCAAATTTTGACACAAGGCCAGCCGTTTCGAGAAAGGGTAAGTCGATTATGTCGACTCCAGTACCTGACTAGTACTTATTTTATCGACCCTGAAAGGCAAAGCCGACCGCGGTAGAATTTGAACTTAGAACGTAAACACGGACAAAATGCCGGACTAACGATTCTGTCTGCTCACCACCTTAATTTCCTAAGAATAATGGCGATGTATATGAGTAACAGGGATCTTCTGCTGAGGTAGCGGATATTTCGTGGCTTGATTTACTTAGAACATATTTGCTATTTGACTGCATCGCCAAGAATATTTTCAATGGAGCTAGTATGGGATATCCTGAAATAATATAATGTATTGCCTCAAGATATTCTTTACATAGACGTCAAATGCCAGCTATATTGTAGGAGATGCGAGTGTTCTTTTGAATATATCTAATAATAATGACTTGTCCCAGTATCTCAAATATTGTTACTTCTACTGCCCATTCAGATTTGTGCATACAAGACCGGTATTAGAGTTTTTATTCAGCTGCTTTGGTGCCACCTATTAGGCGTCCCTGAGCTGACGCTGACTTACTTGACATCAAACGTTTAAATGTTTTCTCTTTTTTTGTGCTCACTCTCTTGCTCACCTTATTAAAATATTTCCCGTATTATCGTCAACGAAAGATAGTTCTGTTATGCTCCAATATTTACATCACATTACCAAGTGTTATAACTGGTAACGCAAACGTGTTGATGGTACAGATACTACTAGTGGAGGCATGAGCCTTAGTGGTTAGAGTGTTTGATTTATGATCGTAAGATTGTGGATTCGATTCCTGAACCGGATGATGCGTTGTGTTCTTGAGCAAAATACTTCATTTCACGTTGTTCCAGTCGATTCAGCTACCACAAATGAGTAATCCTGCGACGGACCGGCGTTCCGTCCAGGTGAGAAATATATACGCCATGAAACCGGTAAACCGGCCCTTATGAGAATATAACTCTAGCTTTTACATTTACAGATACTAGTCTAGCTATTGAGGTGTTTTTGATTTTCTTTTAACAATGGCAAAATATTCTTTCTAAATTTTCGTTCGGAGACATTTTACACACACAATTTTGCTCTCATCTTTGTCCATGTATTTCCTTTGTGTGGAATCACTCAGTTCCTGTATGATCAGTTCTTATAGTTTCAAATATTTTCTTTCAATGGTTAGCTTGCCTCGTTTCATCGTCAGCCTTTGCATTTCTCTAGCAACTACATTTTCAGCTCAAGTATGCCTGCTACGTACCCTTGTTGACTATGATAAAAATAGTTTAGTGCGTATATATACATAACTACATATGTATATATATATATATATATATATATATATATATATACGTATGACCTATGTGTGCTGTGGGAGGTATATATATCTATATGTACGATTAGGCAAATGTAAGTTTAATGACGCGAAACTCTTTTAAATTACATAAGGCCAAGTGCTAAAAATGATGAAAAGGTTTACTGCTCTATTAATCAGAAATTTCTTAAGGCACAATATAAAGGAAGTTATAATAATTGTATGTCCTGTATTCAAATATTTCTAAAGAGTAATTTAGCGATAAGAAACGATGGTTAAGCATCATTGACGAAATTCAAATATTTTCATAGTTATGCATATATACGATACGTATGGATATATTTTCAATGTACGTGTGTGCGTATCTCTTGCTCACCTCTCCCTATATTTGTAATATATATATATATATATATATATATATATATATATATATATATATATATATATATATATATATATATACAATATATAGATACATATATATCTGTATATATATGTATCTATATACGTACGCAAGCATATTATGATCATAAATTACAGGTCAGGTAATTATAAAGATAAATATGAGTTTATCAGGAATCAAATTCAAAGTAAACAGAAAATTGAAAAATATTGAGGAACAACATTTGACTTACATCAATTATTATTTTTTAATTCAATACAAATAGACTGCATCCCATCTAACAGCTGTTTCTGTTTACAATATTATATAGTATTGCCATTGATATGCAAAAAATAATATACATCATACATGGTAATAAAACCGATCTGGAACATGGAGCTTTTTCAGAGTGAAGAAAAATACGAGTTATACGGGTTGTTCATTCGAATGCCTTGTACTTGTTTACGTGTTTTTTTTATATATATATAATATCATAAGCGTTTTTGGGTCCCTTACAACATATGCCACATTTCCATGCTTTTATTTACTTTTTATTTATTTATTTATATCCACCCGTATAACTGTCTTAATAGTTTGCTCTTAGTTTTTAAATTTAACTGATCAATTACATCGAACGCTGGACCTTGGTCAGTCCCATTACCGACAACAGGTGGTTGGACTTTACTACATATTAGTAAGCAAATAATTGAAATTAATTGTTGGGTACTTTATTATGATAAAAACTGTTAATTCCTATTATAAACATAATTATTAAAAACTATTATGATTACTTCAAAACTTTATGGTACCTTCACTCCCTTTTTGACTAAACCTATTGGCGTATCCCGTAATTGTTAATTGTTTTATTTTTACTCTTTTATTACTTATCCATCCTATTACCACTATTGAAAAAAATTCGCCCACTAATTACTATTTCAAGTTAGTCATTTACTCAAAGTCCCAAAGAGACACAAAATGGTATGATTTAAACATATTTAGCTTTTTCTTGTTCCTCTCTAGGCTCTTCTTTTCTTTTATGTATGTATTTTTCTTCACCCTAATGAAGCTCTCTGTTCCAGATCGGTTTTATTACCAAATATGATATATATTACTTTTTAAAATATCAGTGGCAATACCATGTAACATTTGAAGCAGAAACAGCTGTTAGATGGGGTGCAGTCTATTTGTATTGAATTAAAACATAATTGATCAATATTTCTCCATTTCTTATTTACTTGATATATGTATGTATCTATAAATATATATATATATATGTGTGTGTGTGTGTGTGTGTGTGTGTGTGTGTGTGTGCATGCATGCATGTATGTATGTACTATGTATGTATATATACAGATACACACACACACACACACACACACACACATATATATATATATATATATATATATATATATATATATATACATATATATATATGTGTGTGTAAATTGTACAATAGAATCTTAAAAGCACGTAGGTAGTAGGTATGTAGGTATACATGCGTGTATGTAGATTTACATATATATATATATATGTAACGAAAAAGAGAACTATTTTGGGCGCAAAAATACACACACGCACACAAATACACACACACGAATATATATATATATATATATATATATATATATATATATATATATATATATATATATTCGTGTGTGTGTAATTGTGTGCGTGTGTGTATTTTTGCGCCCAAAATAGTTCTCTTTTTCGTTACTTTTCTGAGATGTTTGTTATTTTTTCTAGACGCAAGGTTTCCACTTCACTCCTCTCTCTGTTCCTGGTTGACTTACCAACAAATTATGATGTCCAGGGCTATTATATATTTCGTAGCTTAATATCTGATTGTCTTTAGTTCAACAGCGGCTAAGTATGTGAAAGACCACGGAAATATCTACAACTCCCACAAGGTAATGTTTGTGTTAAATATCCATGTTTTATGCTGTATATCTTAAGCTCCACTTTTTTCTTTGCTTAATTCAAATAGAATAATGCCAGTTACCCAATAAGTCATTATCACATTCAATGCTTAAATTTTAAATATCCTCTTTAGACGAACTAAAATTGTACTCATTTATCTATTATTTTAATATGTGTACATATATACATAGCTATTGTCTACAGAGCGCAACGGCTTGAAACTCGGGACTTGAAATATACAGTTTATATAAGCTGTGTGTGTGTGTGTGTGTGTGTGTGTGTGTGTGTGTCCGTCCTTTATATTTAGTTTAGAGCAATAAATTTCATTCACGTTTCACATATTTCTCACATATTATCCGAAGAGAAAATATAGTAGTATGCGCATTGTATTTGTGCGTTTTGCACTAAGCTGCAAAGTATCATCGGACTACAACTATAAATAATTAAAATCATTATCATCAGATATCAAAGTGTGCAATGGTTAACGACGACTGATAAATTTCTTTTAAAGTGGTACGACTGAAAGAAAATCTAGAAAATAATTTCTCCTTTAAATATATTCTATAACATACCTTCTGCAAAAGTCAGGCTATAACACTGCCTCATTCTTTCATATAAAAATACCAATAAAGAACAACACATAAAAGAACCTAATATAAACAAATGCCTATACATGCGCAGCGACGGTGAATATCCTGGGATAAGTAACAACAGGAAAAATGTTTTATGATTTTATTACTTTTAGTTCTTTCTCTCACACACGTGACATTCATGTGTGAATGTGCGTGTGTTTTTGTGTGTGTGAGTGAAGCAGATATTTTGATTTTTGTGTACGGTTATGCAAATCAGAGTGTAATCATGTGAAAATATTTCAAATTATATAAGATAAGAAACGTAAATTGATAAAAAGGCTTACAGTTCAGTAAATCATAAATTTTTGTGCGTATTTCAGGGAACAATGAAAGTAATAATAGGTTTGTATATCTTGTGTTCGGTTATGTCTAAAGACCAATTTAACGATCAGAAACGATAGTTAGCCACTCCTAGCGAAATCAAACGATCGCTGGTTCCAATTTTGTCTTTATATAGTAATGAATAGGCTTCTGTGTGCGCGTGCGTGCGTGTGTGTGTGTGTTTGTGTGTGTTGTATTGCATGAGTGTGTATGTAGGTTTATTCTTAATCAAGGATAGCGTTTACAGGTCGATTTTTCGGCCTGCTTAGCCTATATCGGACAGTCCGATG
>NC_142929.1:35500955-35510955 GCF_046866305.1 Octopus bimaculoides | reverse complement strand
TGTCAGGGTGTTGGGAGGTGGGGAAGGCATGGGTGGAGTGTGGGTGGGAGGAGAGGGGAGAGAGGTTGGTAGGAGGGAGGGTGGGGAGAGAGGCAGGGGAGGGGGTTAGATGAAGAGGGGAGGGGAGTTGAGCCCATGTGCCGCAAAGGAGCGAAGAGAGAAGATTAATCCCTGTTCACGGCGCAAACGGGAGTCCGGATGGCCCCTGTGCATGGACAATCCAAACACGGACAGGTGTTGCTGCAAGGAGTGACCGGCAGAACGGAAATGGCGTGACACCGGGGTGTCATTGCCAACGTTGATGTCTCGGAGGTGTTCCGCGAATCGGTCGGCCAGGCGGCGCCCCGTTTGTCCGATGTACAGAGAATGGCAGAGAGAGCAGGAGATACAATAGATAATGTTAGTGGAAGTGCAGGTGAAGGAGTCGGTGATGCGATAGGGTCGGTGATGGGTGCTGGTGATGAGGGTGGTGTTGGAGAGGTAAGGGCAAGTGCGGCAGCGTGGGCGGGAGCAAGGGAACGAGCCAGGTTGGGAGGTTGGGTTGGGGAAGAAGCTGTGGACCAAGAGGTCTCGTAGGTTATGGGCTCGTTTGAAGGAGGGGAGGGGTCGATTAGGGAAGATGTGGGAGGTGGAGGGGTCGGACTGGAGGCGCCGGAAAGCTCGGAGAATGGATCGTTGGAGGGGTAGGGTGGTGGGATGGTAGGTGAAGGGAAAAGGGAGGCGGGAAACGGCAGGGCGGGTTCGGAGGGAGAGAGCAGATGCACGGTCCACGGAACGTGCTCTGGCAAGGGCGGTATGAATGGTGGTGGGTGGATATCCACGCAGGCTAAAGTGGCGAGCCATGAGTTGAGACTGAGTCTCAAAGTCATGGCTGTCACTACAAAGTCTGCGTAGACGGAGGAATTGGGAATAGGGGATGGAAAGTTTTGTGTGTTTAGGGTGGGAGGAGGAGAAGTTGAGATAGGAGTGTGAGTCTGTGTGTTTGTAGTGGATGGAGGTGCTAAGAGCGGAGTGAAGGATGCTGACCGAAATGTCGAGAAAGGGGACAGAGGTGTCAGAAATAGTACAGGAGAAGTGGAGGGCAGGATGGAAGGATTGAACGAAAGAGAGGAACGAGTCAAGATGTTCGCGGGAGAGTGAGGTGGCACCGATACAGTCGTCGATATAACGACCGTATAGTTCGGGAGTAGGACCAGTGAAACTTGCGAATATTTGGTTCGCGTAGTTGGGGCCCATTCTCGTCCCCATGGCCACTCCCGAGAACTGCTGGTAGATATCCCCCGCGAACGAGAAGCAGTTAAGAGATAGGACAAGTTCGACCAGACGAATGAGTGTGGAGGTGTCGGGTTGTGGGCTGAGGCGTTGGTCTAGGAAATACTTAAGGGCACGCAGCCCCTCGTCGTGGGGGATCACCGTATAGAGGCTCTGAATGTCTAGAGTGAAGAGAAGCTTAGAAGGGCCGGGAGCGAAGGCGATTGAGTTAAATAGACGAAGCGCGTGGTTAGTGTCATGAATGTGGGAAGGGAGAGAAGCCACTAGGGGGGCGAGGACACGGTCTAGGTATTTTGAGATAAGCTCGGTGGAGCAGTTGCAGGCAGAGACATTGGGGCTGCGAGGGTTGTTCGGTTTATGGATCTTGGGGAGGAAGTAAATGGTGGGGGTGCGTGGGGTCGAATTTACAGAAAATTGTTTGGCACTCGGGAAGAATGGAAATGTCTTCGACGTTTTGAGCCTACATTCTTCGACAGGAAAGATTGAGAGGGGAAAAATGGAGAACGAAAGATAAAAAGGTCGGAGAGAGAAAAAATGCGTAGGGATTAACTGTTCAACATGATGAAGAAGCACGGTGAATCTTGTCAGATGTTCTAACTATTCTGCCACTTCACTGCCCTGGCAAAATAATAATAATAATAATAATAATAATAATAATAATAATGATATGGAGGAAGAAAAATAAGGAGGGTGGGTGGGTGAAGGAGAAGTAAAAGAAGAAGAATGTTATCATAAACACACACACACATATACAGTGATAAAATTTGTGTAATAAAAACAGATATAGAAGAAGAGGAAGGATGAGGATGAGGAGTAGGAGCAAAACAGTAGAAGAAGGAGGAGGAGGGGATGAGGAGATGGAGGAGATGGAGGAGATGGAGGAGATGGAGGAGATGGAGGAGATGGAGGAGGAGGGGGAGAACGACGACGACGACGATGACGATGGTGACGATGATAATGATGATGGTGGCGAAGAAGAGAAGTAAGAGAAGAAGAAGAAGAAGAAGAAGAAGAAGAAGAAGAAGAAGAAGAAGAAGAAGAAGAAGAAGAAGTAGTAGTAGTAGTAGTAGTAGTAGTAGTAGTAGTAGTATAATTGAAATACTGAAAAAGGAATTGCTGACGACTGTTTCTGCTTTCTGCTGTTAGTGCAGTTGCAATGGAGAATATTTCCATTTGGTTGCCGAGAATTTGATATAACACGACGATGAATTAATATGGCATCGGTAACCAACTTTCAGGTCCAAGAGCTATGCAGGCTTTTGATGTTCCCCATCTGTGACACATTGATTCCTGAAAGCATATGGAAGTCGTTGCTTTAGGAACGGAAGTGAGATATTTCTTGTAGGTTAGAGAAATATAAGGAAAAACGATGCCATGTCGTTCTTACACTGTCCCTAGCTGCTAGGAACACACATTGCTACATCCACAGTTTGAATGTACATTTTTTGTATTCTTCGATTTAGTGTTTCCTCTAAAACAGTCC
The DNA here is from genome assembly GCF_046866305.1 of Octopus bimaculoides. Lineage (NCBI taxonomy): Eukaryota > Metazoa > Mollusca > Cephalopoda > Octopoda > Octopodidae > Octopus > Octopus bimaculoides. The sequence continues at coordinate 35,508,200 of NC_142929.1, read as the reverse complement.
ACTTTAATAAATGACTTATGTGAATTAAATGTATGATTGGATTGACAAATGTGATAATTAATACTTTTTGGCTGCATGGTAAGAAGTTTGCTTTCCAACTGCATGGTTTTGTGTTCATTTCCACTACTTGGCATCTTGGGCAAGAGTCTGCTACTATATGGCCTCCAGCAGACATACACACGCACATGCACATATACATATACATACACATATACGTATACATATATGCGATGAGCTTCTCCCAGTTTCCGTCTACCAAATCTACTCACAAGACTTTGGTCGGCCTGGAGTCATAATAGAAAATACTTGCCCAACGTGCACAAACCAGCTTTCGCTCCTCCTCCTTTTTCTTCATTTTCTCCTGATTCTTGTAAAATGACCACTGTAAGGGAGCCTAGATTATAGCACGTCTCAGTTGATGAGCCACACTAAATATTATGCAAGCCCTCCTGCCATCACCCAAACCACTGTAACTTCTACAGTAATATAAAAGTTAAAAAAAAAAGCCCGTTGCCGTGAAAAGACAAAAAAGAAAAAACACCAAATACAACATATACGACGACGACGACGACAACAACAACAACATCAACAGCACAGAAAGGCACGGTCTCATAGTTAACCAGAATAAGCTAAAAGAAACCAACAAAATAAGCAAGGAAAATGTTGGAACGATAACTGCCAAAGCAACAGCAAGAATTCATAGGCATACTCTTCAATGCCATTTTTCTACGAAAGGTGAACACTGAATTATTGTGTATGTTTGTGTGTGGGGGTAGAGGTGGTGGTTGCAGCAGTCGTGCTGGTAGCCAATGAGTAATACAAAATTATAGAAACATGCAAACAACCAGATAAGGCATCGATCAAGCCGCCTCGAAGGCGACAGCTGACAGGTTTATGGTAAGAAAAAATTCAGAAGTTTATACACAATGGTTGTTGAAATTCTTGTGTCCAGTGAGATTTTGAAATGAAAGCTACTTATTCAATAACACAGAGGCCTTTACGAGATCTACTGAAAAATACGTAGGCTGACCAAAATACGCTCATGGAATATGATCAGATGAGGTTTATTTTTCAACAGTCACTCATGCGATCTACACACTCCTTCCATGGGTGTTACAGTGCTTGGATGCCATTGGTGAAGAAGCTTTAATTCTGTTGGTCAACAGCATCAGACATGACGTCATCATCCCTGCAATATGTTTCCCAGTCAAGTGTTTTTCCATGTTGAGGAACAGATAAAAGTCAGATGGGGCCCAATCCAGAGATTAGGGAAGGTGATCAACCAGTTCAAAGCCAGTAACACACGATGGCCGTTGAGAGCAAGGACTTGTGTGCTCGAACATTGTCTGGGTGAAACAAGATCACTCGTATAAATCCCCGAAACCTGATTGCCCAGTTGACCCAAATAAAAGTTTAGCAAACGCTTTCAGTTCTGATTGTGGGTTATGTAATGGCGCGAGGATTGAGGTCGGCTTGCAGGCAACAATATTTACTTACAATTTCATGCTACTAAATCTCGTCAAAGTGCACTCTGTCTTTAATCGTTTTGTCGGGTAGTACAATATGTACCGAATAAGTACTCCCTCTCCTTCAAATTGTGTGGCCTTGTGCCTATATTAGAATTCAACGTTGTTATTGTTGCAATAGCACTAGAAGTTACCGTATTTTCCGGTATGCAAGTCAACGTAATATATAGTGTATACATGCAGTGTAAACATTCAAACATTATCACTATCTTTCCAAATCCTGTTGCATTCTCATGGAATTTTTACCTCCTCTAAAGTTGTCTTGGTGTATAAGTCGACCTATATTATTTTGGCTATAAGTTTTGAACTGAAAAATTCGACTTGTATGCCGGAAAATACGGTATGCTTTTGTTATTTCTCAGCGTCAGGTTATAATTAATCGAATAGATCTATGTTCAGAGGCTTTTCCTCAGACTTGATGCATTATCCACAATATCGTCCCTCAATTACCCGCAGTTCAAACGTTACGGCCTGTAACGTGTGAACTGAAGGAGATTTGGCTGTTATTTCTGTTAAATCCAGTGATTACATTGAAGCTGCTTTGTTGACTCGTTATGTTTCTCTTTCCAGTAATGGCGTTTCCATTCATATTCACCATATGGGATAATTTACATGTAAAATTAAGCAAAATTTACATGTTGCTTAATGAAATTTTAATTCATATTTAATGTATCTCAGCAGCCAACATAGAAAGACACAAATATCTAAGGTCATAACCAACCATGTTATAATTCTCTTGAGATACCAAAATATTTTGTGATATACACGAATGGATGTCTCCTACATTTAAAATAATATTTTAAAACATATGAATAAATGAAATGCGAACACAACATTAAAATGTTAATCATTATTTCTGCTTTGTTAAAACATTCTATTTCGTCCCCGTTTTGGAAATATTGTAATACTGTATTCTTTTGAAGTATTCTGTTGGCAGTGTTTTTACTTTATGTAAAAGTTCCTGCAGATAATATTAATACTGGTTCCTTATTCTTATGCGGGCATGACATCTCGAGAGAATATTAGAATTATTATGACGTTACACGCGAAATATTGAAGTTTAGAATACAAAAACATGGACGGCTATAAGAGCATTTGTTATTTCAACTGTTTTGACTCAAAATAAAAGGGTATAAAAACAATATGGTAATGTAGCACAAAGTTAAATTACATAATTCACGATCTACTCTGCAATTGCTGAAGGATGTGTGTTCGAATTCTCTTGTGAATATCTTAGCGTTTTTATTCATTTAGCTGTTCAGTGTTAATATAATATAATAAAATATATAATATTATATATATATATATATATATATATATATATATATATATATATATACATACTTGTGTACATGCACAGAACTGTTCAAAACCTAGCTGGATTATTTCTGACATATGTTGTTAGCAATGTGATCTCGGAAAAAAATACAGCTTCATTATAATCGCATGCTGGGGACGGTGGATGGCAGATTCAACGGAACAACGGGAAAATTCCCTTGCGTTATATAACTACATAGAATAAGAAACGATTTAATGGAATATTTGAGTGCCTCAGTTGCTAAATAAGATTGTACACTAAACATCCACAGTTCGAATATGCTACCCTCTTTCTCTCTCTAACAATGTATGCATACATGCTACACACACACACATATATGCACACAGATATCGAATCTTAAAATTTTATTTCATAAACAATTATTATTCAAAACATAACATACATACATAAATACACACACTGCTTTTAGGGAACAATGCATGTATGTATGTCATTATTTAGTTACATTTCAAGATTTCTTGCCAATAGAGAAAGAGCCGGTCTCTAACCTAGATCCAAGGTTCCTTAATTAGAATTTCAGCAAAATCAACCGCGTATGCATGCATTATGTATGTATGTATGCATGTATGTATGTATGTATGTATGAATGTATGTATGTATGCATGCATATATGTATATATATATATGCATATATATATGCATGCATATATATATAATATATAATATATATATATATGTATATATATGTATATATATGTATGCATGTATATATACATTTGTATATATACATACATATATATATATATATATATATATATATATATATATATATATATATATATATATAAGACGAGGTCCATAACCCATAACTACTGTCTCGGCTATAACCTTGGAGCCCTAGTAATCCATTACAGCATTTACCTAGCGTACCTAGTGCTGGTTTGTTTACGTCCCTGTAACTTGGCGATTCTTGATAACTCTAAGATTGAATCTAATAATATAGTATCGACATGATGTTATGTATTGAATATACGTCGTTTATAAAATACACAACTACAGGACTCAAGCCCACATGAGGAAGCCGAAACAATCACCTTAGTAGACAAGTGTAGCACTATATTTTCATTCTGAATCGCATCTCCAACATCAGCTTTGAATATACGAGGTGTTGCTGAAAAGTTCCTGGCTTTAAGGGTATAACAAAATGCCTGACTGGAGGCCCAACCTTCCGAGTTCTTTTACAGGGCTTAGAAAAACTGAAGGACTGCTGCAGTAAGTGTGTGAATGAGAGGGGGAAATATATTGAAGAAAATCATAATTAACTGATCCCCCTGTATTTTCTTTTACTCAAAGCCAGGAGCCTTTCAGCACTCCCTCATAAAGCTTGTTCGTTGGATTTTACCGTTGGGTAGCCGATGAATTTTAAGTTTTTGGCAGTGGTGGACATAGACCTGGAGGGAAGTAGTTTCTGCTTATTATCTTCCGAATTTAACAATGCACTCTGATTCTTATGAGATATCTGAGATTAAGAAAAGGTAAGCTTCTATCTAAGGCAGTGGCACTCGTTGGTTGCGAGTAGTTATCTGTCCTTATATAAAGGCGAATAATAGTGACAGTCGATTTTCTGATCAAACGGTCAAAATGTGTTTCTATAGGGTTTCCAGACTGCTGATACTATCTATAGGTCGCAATTCCATCCTGACGAGAGCATCACCGCTTTATGGTGACAAGGCAGGATTTGAACTCAAATGCACAGAGTTGGAGTTACTGCAAGTCATGTTATCACGATCTGATAATTCCATTAATCTATTGTTCTGAACTGTTAAATACTTTATCGATTCCAAAAGGATGAACGGGAAAGTCGACTTCAGTGAATTTGGAGCTCAGAACATAAAGAGCCGGAACAAATACTGCAGAGTACTTTAAAGACATTGCCAATTCGCAGTGTCAACAGGCAGTTATATATTGGTTTCGAATTTTGGCACAAGGCCAACAATTTTCAGAGGAGTGGGTCACTCAATTACGACCCCAGTCCTCAACTGGTACTTATTTCATCGACCCCGAAAGGATGAACGGTAAAATCGACGATACACTATTGATCTGTATCCCAGTTGAAGTGAAATAGCCCTCAATATACCTAACTGCTGGCCCCTATATTGGCCCCTATATTGGCCCCTATAGGATCATGTGAATTGAAACTGTTAAGAGAGCGAATTTAGAATAGTCATGAAGTAGATGCCGCCGAACTGAAATAATCCAAGCTCTGAAAATCTAACAGAAACTTTCCGCACACAGGATAGGCATCAAGTGGTGATCATTGAATGCTTCAGAGCAATGATCAAAATGAAGAATCAAAATTAAGACCCTAAGAGGTATCGTATGAAGTAGAACTTGTTCTCGATCGATCACTGAGAAATATCTGAGATTCGCATGACCAAGGGGCATATGAATGAAGTTGGATGTCGAAGTAACGAAATTAGTTTGACAATCTTTTCTCTTCTTATTGACCATAATAATCGAAAACAATTTAGAAGATACAAGACCACCAGTATTACAAGGAAAAAGAGACGCTTGCATTTGCTATTTCGAGCAGGGTCCATAAATAAAGTACCAACATTATACGGGAGATGATTCTTCTATTTCTCTTAAACCAGCCCTCTCTTATTCTTTCACGAAGTAATAGGCTAAGTCAAGGCTTTAAGAGGGATAGGCTCGAGAGCCAAAAGAAGGATGTCTTCTCCCCCTCTCAAAAGAAGGATGTCTCCTCCCCCTCTGTCTGTCTCTCTTTCTCCAATATCTATCTATCTATCCACCTATCTATCTATCTATCTATCTATCTATCTATCTATCTATCTATCTATCTGGCTGTCTGTCTGCCTGTCTGCCTGTCTGCCTGTCTGTCTGTTGGTGTATATATATATATATATATATATACACACATATATAACTTGCATATGTTTATTGTGCAAGACATAAGTGATAACCAGAATTATAAATTGTTCGAGTATACTTGCACACACAAGCATGCAGCCTTGGAACACACACACACACACACACACACACACACACACACACACACACACACACACACATACATATACACACACACTTTGATGCACGCACATGTACAAAGACACATATACACATGATTCCTGTATACACATATCTGACTTATGGAAGTAATGCAATTCTATATATAATACATAAACATGCACACAAACACAGACATACACACACAGCTACATACGCATATATATATGTGCATGTGTGTGTACTTGTATTTATAGATATATATGTATGTGTGCGTGTGTGCGTGTTTGTGCGTGAGTGTATGTGTGTGTCTGGATTCCAACACTGTCGGGTTTTGCGGGTATATGCTGGTTGTAGAGGAATGCTTGTCTGCCTCAACATGTGAACAAGTGTCTGTATGTCCGCAAATGTGTTTTAAGTGTTGGTGCCTATATACATGCGCACACACGCACACATATACGCACATGTACACACACGTATGCGTATATATATATATCTATATATCTATATTTATATATATAAAAATACATGTATGTATGTATATATATATATATATATATATATATATATATATATATATTCAAATATATATATATATACATATAGTTGTGTATATATATATATGTATATATATATATATATATATATATATATATATATATATGTGTGTGTATATAAAGGGCATTATTACAGAAGATGATAACGTCACACAGTGGACTTCTCAAAATAACCACATTATGTTTATATATATATATATATACATATATATATATATATATATATATATATATATATATATATATATATATATATATATATATATACATGTATATATATATATATATATATATATATATATATATATATATATATATATATATATATATATATATATATATATATATATATATATACATGTATATATATATATATATATATATATATATATATATATATATATATATACATACACGTATGTAAGAATATAGATATATAAAGTATGCGTATTGAATTTCTGTTCCGGAAACTGTAGATGTCTTATACATTCTGGTTGTTGTTGTTGCTGTTGTTATTGTTGCTCTAAAACAGTTTTATAGATTAGGTATATGTTAAATATTACTGTACGATAGAACTGCGAGACGTTGTTTTGGCGTGTTTTGAGAGTAATATAATCTAATGTAGAGAATGATGCAACGATCGCAGTCTAGAGTGTCGTAAAGGAAGGAGTTATATAGTAGCGTCGTATTGATAAGCTACTCGAATATTTTTAGCGATCCAAATATTTGTTTATATATTTCAGAAACCTGTAACGTATTTCACTATCCTTGTAATTTTTATATTAGCCATGTAATTAGCTTATAAGTTAAACTGATAAAGTATCGTGTAAATTAATAAGAGTTGGGCTATCAG
>NC_142929.1:35473455-35495955 GCF_046866305.1 Octopus bimaculoides | reverse complement strand
ATTATTATTATTATTATTATTATTATTATTATTATTATTATTATTCAGTAGTTTTATTTTTATAACGTGCTTTCACTTCACTACCGAGCGCAGCTCTGTGCGCCTTGGGTATGTGCTGTGGTTTGCTGTGGTGCTCTTATGTTTACTGTATTGAAAGTGTTTTGCGTAGAATGTGTGCAGTACCCAGTAGTGCAATTTTCTGTATGTTATATATATTTGTAAGTCCTGGTGTTTTTGTTATGTATTTGTCTGAATATTTTTTTATTATACCTAAGGCACCTACTATGATAGGAATTGTTTCTGTTTTTAGATTCCACATTCGAGTTATCTCTATTTCCAGGTCTTTGTATTTTGAAAGTTTTTCCATTTCTTTTAGAGAAACGTTGTCATCTGCTGGTATTGAAACATCAATTAGAAGGCATTTTTTTCCTTCATGATCTTTGACAACTATATCTGGTCTAGTTGCCTTAATTTCTCTATCTGTGTGTATTGGCATATCCCAGAGTATGGTTGCTTTCTCGTTTTCTGTGACCTTTTCTGGCGTGTGTTTATACCATCTTTTTTCTGTTGCTATTCCATAATGTTGGCATAGCTTCCAGTGTATATAGGTCCCATCTCTGTCGTGTCTGTGAATATATTCCTTCTTAGCCAGGACTGGGCAGCCAGAGATAATATGATTTATTGTTTCTTGTCGATCTCCACATATTCTACAGTTACTTGTTATATTTCTTTTCATTATGTGTTTTTGGTAATTTCTGGTGGGGAGGCTTTGGTCTTGTGCAGCAATTAAAAATCCTTCAGTCTCTGCTTTGAGTCCTGAGCTTCTCAGCCATTGCTGGGATTTTTCTCTGTCTATTTCTTTCGCATTTAGTTTAGCCCAGTATTTACCATGTAGGGGCTTTTCTTGCCATCGTTTTATCATGGTCCGTTGCTGTTCTAGTTTTAGTTTGGATTTCATTTGTTTTATAGCTTTTGTTGTTTCTTCTTCTTCTTCTTCTTCTTCTTCTTCTTCTTCTTCTTCTTCTTCTTCTTCTTCTTCTTCTTCTTCTTCTTCTTCTTCTTCTTCTTCTTCTTCTTCTTCTTCGTATTTGTTAGGTAGATTGATTTCTTGTTTGTATTTGTCAGCTTCCTTAAATACTGAAAACAGTTTTTTGTTTTGCTCGTGTTTTGTGGCTATTTGTATTAGTTTCCCTTGCTTCTGGAGTAGGTATTTTTGCAGTCCTATGGTGGTTATTTTATAATAGTTTTCTAGCTGTATAAGACCCCTGCCACCTTCTGTGCGTTGTATATATAGCCTTTCTATGTCAGATTTTGGGTGGTGCATCCTATATCCTGTCATTATTTTTCTTGTTTTCCTGTCTATTTTACATAGTTCGTTTAGTGTCCAGTTAAGGATGTTGTAGCTGTAGCTTATAACTGGGACAGCTAAAGTGTTGATACCCATTATCTTGTTTTTAGCATTGAGCTCTGTTTTTAGTATTGATCTAACTCGTCTATAGTACTCTTTCTTTATTTTTTCTTTCATTTGTGTATGTTGTATCCTATCTAGTTCATTGACTCCTAAATACTTATATGGTTGGCTTTCGTCTAGTTCTCTTATTTCATTGGCTTTATCTAGTGTTATATTGCTACTTTTAACTAATTTTCCTCTTTTCAGGGTTGCTTTGGCACATTTTTCTAATCCGAATTTCATTTCTATTTCCTTGGTAAAGCCGTGTACTGTCTGTAGTAGTGTTTCTAGCTCTTTGTCGTTTTTTGCATATAATTTTAGGTCATCCATATATAGAAGGTGGCTGACTGTTTTTCCATAGCATTTGTAACCGCATCCAGTTCTATTTAGCAATTCTGTTAAAGGTGTGAGTGCCAGGCAGAACAGGAGTGGAGAGAGCGTGTCTCCCTGGAATATTCCTCTTCTAATGGGGATGGCTTTCGTTTTCACAAGTCCCTCTTTTGTTTGGAGCTGTAGCACTGTCTGCCATTTGTTCATTGAGTGCTCTATGTATTTTATGATAATTGGTGCCACCTTGTTTATGGCTAGTGTTTCCAGAATCCACGTGTGGGGAACACTGTCGAAAGCCTTTTGGTAATCCACCCAGGCCATACTGAGGCCTTTCTTCTTTCTGCGGCTGTCTTCAGTTATGGCTTTATTGATCAATAATTGATCTTTACAGCCGTATGAGCCCTTGCAGCATCCCTTCTGCTCTTCTGGAAACAGGTTGTTATTTTCCAGGTGTTTACTCAATCTCTGCGATATTATTGCAGTAAAGGCTTTGTAGATCGTAGGGAGACAGGTTATAGGTCTATAGTTTTGTGGTTTCTCCGTTTCCGTGGATTTGGGGATTAAGATGGTTTTCCCTTTTGTGAGCCATTCAGGCATTGTTTCTGGATCTGCTATTATGTTGTTAAAGTTTTCTGCCAGCTTTTTATGCATTGCTGGCAGGTGTTTTAACCAGAAATTGGGGATCTTGTCGTGTCCAGGTGCTTTCCAGTTGCTTAGTCTTTGCAGTGTCTGGGTGACCTCTTCAGTTGTTATAGGGGCCCAGAGTTGCTCAGATGCCAAGTTCGTTGTTTTAATGGTCCTTTTTGGGGGTTGTTGCTTCACCGACCATATTTGTTTCCAGAATTTCTCTAGTTCTTCTGCTGTTGGTGCTGAAGTAATGTCTATTTTATTTTTACCCAGTTCTTGGTAGAGTTTTTTGGGGTTGGATTTGAACTGTTTGTTTTGTTCAAAGAAACGTTGGCGTTTCTCATACCGGCGGATCCTCTGTGCTTTGGCAAGGATGTCTTGCTTTAGTTTTTCTTTTGCCTCAGGTAAGTCTTTTTCTGTAATGCTGTATTTGTACAGTATTTTTGTTTTCTTCTTGTTACTTAGTAGTGTTGATTGTTTACTAATTTCGTTGAGAATCGATAAATCTTTTCTCTTTTTTTAAATTTTGTTCTGGATGTTATTTATCCACAAGGTCTGTTTGGGTGGTAGAACTCCTGTTCGGATGGGTTTGAGTGAGTATCCTGCTTCTTTTGTGGCTGCAGTGGCTGCCGCATATATCATGTCATTTAGCTCAGTGATATTGCCTGTTGTTTCTGTGGTTGTTAGTTCCGTGACGGCCAGGTTTATGCTATTTATTATTGATGTTGTTTTATTGTCTATTTTGATTTTTGGGAGATATAATCTGTGGTCCATTCTAAGATCTGTGGTTTTCAGTTCTTCGGTTATTTTCATTTTCATAGTATCGTAATTATTAGGTTTCCCTTCGTTATTTCCAGGCTTTATATTTGTTTTGCCTTCCTTTTCATTCATATGTTTGTCTGTGGTGTTCTGGATTGGTGCTTTTTGTACACTATTATACATCTCTACGGTCTGGGTTTGTTGTTTTTTGTTTACTTCGTTTTTGCCGGGCATGTTACGTTTGTCCTCGTGTTTTGCTATCTCAGTGTTTATATTATTATTTGGCATTGCTGTGTGACTACTATCTAGATTTTCCTGATGTATTTTTTCTTTCAATTGTTCTATTTCTATTTCTGATATTTTTTTTGCTTTTAGAATTATCTTCTTATGTTAGCTAGTTTGTTAGGGTTCATTGTTTTATCGGGGTCTATATTTACATTATTTTTCTTCCATGTTTTATATGTATGTGTTGTTGCGTTTTCGTTTTTTGGGTAGAGTACTGCTGTGAAATAGGCGTGTAGGATCGAAATGTGTTCCTCACGTGTCCATTTATGCCGTTTTGGTTTTGTTTGCGGGACATGAGGAACAACGTCCGGCCCTTTATTTTGACGGTCGTCGTTTTCGTAGGGTACCGGTTCGTTTATTTCTGTTGTCAGATTGTTTTGCACGTTCATATCTTCGTACTTTTTTCTTAACAAGCTTACAGTACGTACTTCTCGGTTGTTATTCTTGGGTGAAATAATACCGGTGTTATTTAATATGTTTGTAATTTTTTTGTACATGGTGTTTTGGGGTTCGAAGATGGTCTGATTTTGATGTAACACGTGTGTTTACGATCGCTGTGCGGGTAGTGGAGGTATCAAGTTAAAATACATCATTATATTTGGAAAAATAGGAATAAATTTCAATGAGTATTACTTACTCGGGTATAGTCCAACCCTTTGTCAGCTATATTTGGGCTCCATGCGATGTCTTTATTTCCGATGTTTTTGGATAAGTTTCGGAGCAGTGATTTATCGTACTCACATGTTAAACTTCCCCGGTGTTATCCCCTGTTAAACTTCCCCGGTGTTATCCCCTGTTAAACTTCCCCGGTGTTATCCCTGTTAACTTCCCCGGTGTTATCCCTGTTATTATTATCCCTGTTATTATTATTATTATTATTATTATTATTATTATTATTATTATTATTATTATTATTATTATTATTATTATTACGGCGGCGAGTTGGTAGATTCGTTAGCGCGCTGGACGAAATGCTTAGCGGTATTTCGTCCGTTGCTACGTTCTGAGATCAAATTCCGCCAAGGTCAAGTTTCCCTTTCATCCTTTCGGGGTCGATATATTAAGTACCAGTGAAACAATGGGGTAGGTGTAATCAACTACTCCCTTCTCCCAAAATTTCAGACCGTATGTCTATAGTAGAAAGGATTATTATTATTATTATTATTATTATTATTATTGTTATTTTAAGGCGGCTAGTTGGCAGAATCGTTAGCACGCGGCACGAAATGCTTAGCGGCATTTTATCTGCGGCTACGTTCTGAGTTCAAATTCCACCAAGGTCGACTTTACCTTTCATCCTTTCGGGGTCGATAAATCGAGTACCAGTGAAAAACTGGGGTCGATGTAATCGACTCATCCCTTTCCCCTAAATGGCCGCTCTTGTGGAAAAATTTGAAGCTATTATTATTATTATTATTATTATTATTAGATCATTAGTATAAAATTAGTTGTTTAAGTTTCTGTTGCTTTGAACTTGCCAAACTGAAATAAATTCATCTTACTAAAGTAACTTCAAAGCCGTCATGGACAACCTCCGTGCTGCAGGATTTTCTGAATCGCATGACTAACGAACCATTGCCTTAATTTTTAAAATTTTTCTATTTTTTTTTTACCAGTAGTGCAGTCTGCTTGATGACAGCCGTGTCTCATACAGCCCGCTTTTCGATAAATATTACCCATACTTCCTTTAACCCTTTTATTGCCGTATTTCTGCTGAAATGCAGTCTTTGTTTCCATGAAGTTTGAAAATAATTAAAAAAATTAGTAAAGTAACTTTGTCGTTATTAAGCAGGTATTTGGAACAAATTCTGGCACAAGGTCACCAATTTCAGGATAGTGGGTAAGTCAGTTTTTATCGAGCCCATTGCTCAACTGGTACTTGTTTTATCGACTCCGAAGGGACGAAAGGCAAAGTCGACCCCGATGGCATTTGAACTCAGAGTATAAAGACATGCTAACGATTCTGTCAGTTCGTCGCCTTATTTCGAACATAAATTAACATGACGGAAAGGTTTTAATTTAGATCACTTTCAAGCAGGAAGAGTGTATGATGAAAACAAAGGCGGTCTTGGGCAAGTCGGTATCGGAAGTGAGTTGATTTATAATATCATGCTAGGAAGCTTAAAAATTTTTATTTCTGAGAAGATATCTTTATGCCATTCTATAAGTAGATTCCTCATAATGGTACCATGCTGAGTTAGCACAGAACTACCAACAAGCTTATACTTGCTCCAACTAAACCTGCATCAAATCATACCTGACCGTGTTATAAAAAAAAATGAATACATTAGATAACGTAGTTCCAGATGTCACTGTATCTAGGTGAAAAAAAAAAGGATGGCCACGGTTGGAATGTCTCTGACTGTTAGTCTGAATAGCTCGACTAAAGATGATCTCAATTTAAAGGACAATAGCTGCAACAACAGCAGTTAGACAGATTTCTCGTGAGGTAGTTAGATGGATGCCAAGATGCCTCGCACCAAGTAACACGAGCAATCTTTTACCTCAGACTACATATTTTTGAAGTGTCTGTCTTGCTCGTGCGCTCCTAACCGCTAGTCTCATTATCAACGATTCCAAAAGAAATAACATTAGCAGTGAAGTTTTCTCTTTCATTGTTCCGGACCGGGAAAAATATTCTTCAGATTACGATACTGTTATTGAAAAATAAAAAGGAAAGAACAAAAAAAAAAGTAAGAACTCTCACAAAACAAACTTATTTATAGAAATATTTCGTATATGTCTATCTATGTCTAAGAACAATCTTTGGATATAAAGAATCTGAAATCAAAAGAACAAAAGAATGCCGTTTTCTAGCCATCACATTTCACGTGATCTTTCAAAATTCTCAAAGAACTTGGCTCCTATGAAGATACTTTCCATAGTTTCCCGAACGTTCATTTATAGTTTTACAGCATCTAAATCTATTCTCCATGTATCTTCGTAATAAATTTGTTTGCATCTTCTTCATATTATATAGTTCATTCGTCTTGAACTTTACATTTCACTACCTTATATTATTCCTCAATTTTTTCTTTTATTTTTTTTTCATTGTAACGCAATAACTTTCATTCTATTTATTCTTTGTTTGTATCATAGCTTACAATCGTCACACTTCTCTCGTTTTTACATTTTACTGCTTTATATCGACTATATTCTTTAATTTCTTTATTATATATGAGAGGGAGGGAAAAATTCCTGGCTTTAAGGGTGTCGCAAAAGGACTGGTTGGAGGCCTAACTTTCCGGGTTCTTTTAAAAGGCTTAGAGAAACTGAACGACCGCTGCAATAAGTGTGTGAATCTGAAAGGGGAATATGTTGAATAAAATCATAATTAACTGATCCTTCTGTATTTTCTTTTACCCAAAGCCAGGAACCTTTCAGCACACCGTGATGTTATATAGCGTATTATCTTCTGGAAAGCATATTCACAGTTTTGGATACACATTCACTCACTCTCTCTCTCACACACACACACACACTCACACACACACACACACACACACACACACACACACACACACACACACACACACACGCACACTTTCTCTCTCTCTCACACAAACATTCGCTCTAACATACAAATATTAACTCGCTCACAAACATTTACTCACACACTCATTCATTCATGCATTCACTCACAGATTCACTCACATGCACACATTCACTCACACATACGCACACGTACACATACACAAACGCGCACCTATATACACCCACTCCTGCGTTTATACACAGCCACTCCTGCACCAAAACACCGAGGCAAAGCAGACACATGAAACAGTTTTGAAACAATGCACATATATAGACGCAGGAGTGGCTGTGTGGTAAGTAGCTTGCTTACCAACCACATGGTTCCGGGTTCAGTCCCACTGCGCGACACCTTGGGCAAGTGTCTTCTACTATAGCCCCGGGTCGACCAAAGCTTTGTGAGTGGATTTGGAAGAGGGAAACTGAAAGAACCCCGTAGTATATATATATATATATATATATATATATATATGTATGTTTGTCACACCAACATCGCTTGACAATAGATGCTGGTGTGTTTACGTCCCCGTAACATAGCGGTTCGGCAAGAGAGTCCGATAGAATAAGTACTCGGCTTACAAAGAATAAGTACTGGGGTCGATTTGTTCGACTAAAGGTGGTGCTTCGGCATGGCCTCAGTCAAGCGACTGAAACAAGTAAAAGAATATGTCCACAATGGTACAAATACAACAGGAAACATAGAGTACATGTTATATGTACGTAGAAAATTACTATATCTGTATATGGATAACACTATAGGAAAGGAATCAATACCTTCCTATCTTTGCTTTTGGAAAGAATTCAGCCGAATCAGTTGTGGTGTAAGTATATTTTTAGCAGAGTAATCCATGTAGTATAAATTTAGTGTGTAAATTGATAGAATCTTTGCACTGTTATTATCAGTCCAAATATGCTTGATGCACGTTCGAACTGGGGAACATGCTACTCACTAATGATAACATTGCAATTTTACTTATCACTGCTTTGCGCTCCTCCACCGTAATTTACTTACAGCGAGCCGCCGAATAGTGCTACCAGTCACCGTACGGTAACTGGAAATGCATAAGAGAGGCAATCTCTTCAATCAGCTCGTAGCGTCCTCTGCCTGGTGTCTGTGACCGAAGAGGAGATGACTACTCCGAAATGCTAGCATCTCACAGTTTAGGTAGGTGGCGCTGCGGGCTGTTCTAGATGTATACACACCATTTGTCAACAAGCGAGATATATTCTCCGTGACAAAACGCAGTGAGTAGCTTGTTTTACAGTTCCAACGTGCATCAGGCATATTCGGACTGATAATAACATTGCAATTTTACTTATCGCTGCTTAGCGCTCCACCTTCGTAATGGCAGAATCTTTAGTTATTCACCTTAACGTAGCTATCACGCAAAACATGGGTAGATTATGAATTTGCAGTAGAAAACCACGTGTTGAAGGCATATGGTTTGGTTTTACGTTAAGTTACAATCAACAAAATTATTCTATCCAGTGAGAGATAAACATTATTTAATGTATAGAGTTACGAGCTACTAATAGTCTCATGGATGGGAGATGTAGTTTAGACAAGTTGTACTCTGCTAAGAATATACGTACACCATCGAATAACTTATACCTCGGGAACCTCTCGAGAAAGTTGAAGAGCTCGTGAGACGGATGAGATGGGAGACCTTATTTTTTGGTAATTCACTTCTCCACGTTTTGCATCCGCGTTCTTCTAATATTTTCTCGTGATATTTCTTATTCTAGCATCCTGATTTCAAATTGAATAGGCCATGTACTCAGAGTCGGAGGATAACTTGGAGACACAAGGCAAGTTATTAAAACTTGCCTAGACTACATCTCCAATGCATGAAGAAATAAGTAGCTCGTAACTGCATACTGTGTACATTAAATAATTTTAAATAATTTGTACCTATATACACACACACACACACACAAACAGATGGAAATGGATGCGTCGCGTTCAATTAAATAATATATATATGTTTATATATATATATATATATATATATATATATGCACATCTATATACAGGTATGTGTGTACACACACACACACACACACACACACACACACACACACACACACACACACACACACATATATATATATATATATATATATATGTATATATATATATACACACACACACATTTTGGCCAAAAGTCACCCGACAATAAATCAAAATTCTATAAATACTATCTGTAATTCAGTATTGACTCGAATATACACAAATATGTCGTTCAAGAAGGATTTCAGTTTGAACAATTTTCATGATGTTTCATATTTAAATGTTTTCATTAAATTCATTCAGTTCTTAAACATAGATAAATCTTGGAATTAAATGATTTACTGATTTACTGATTTTTCGCCAACTCTGTATATGGCCGTGGGTGTGAATATAAACAACCATATGGTTTCAGGTTCAGATGGTACCTTGGGCAAGTGTCTTCTATCATCGCCTCAGGCCAACCGAAGTCGCGTGAATGGATTTGGTAGATGGAAACTGTAAGAAGCCTGTCATATGTACATATATCTTTGTGTCTGCGTGTCTTTGTGTTGTCCGAGAATCCGCTGCTCTAACAACTGGGCCATTGCGCCTACACACACACACACACACACACACACACACACACACACACACACACACACACACACACACACACACACACACACACACACACACACACACACACACACACACACATATAATTAAAGAATATTTTCGCTCATTTTTATTTATTCCTATCACAAATTATTCTGCTGTTTTTATTTCACTTTCCTCCTAAATATTTCTATTCTCGTTTTTTTTCTTTTACTTTTTAATATTTTGCTCTCTTTCTTCGACGTTTTCCATTCATTGTTTATTCTTAATATTTTGTTTATTTTTGTAATATTTTGCACGCTCTGTCACCTGTCTAGTTGTGTAGTCGTTTTCGCTCAGTTTTCTCACTTTTCCTCTCACTCTTCTCTCCCTCTTTGAATACGTAAAATGATATGCATATACGCACATAAACAGGCGTACATATACGTTTATATATATATATATATATATATATATATATATATATATATATATATATATACGCACACACACACCCATATGTATGTATGTATATATGTGTGTATCGTTTTCGAGTATACGTGTATATATTTATGTACGTATATATACATATGTATTTATATACACATACGTGTGCGCGTATGTATATGTGTGTGTGTGTGGAGGGGGTCGTATATATGTGAAAGTGCGTGTTATTTTATCAGTCAAGTGAGCTGATCATCTAAACTACGTATATTTATGTAGACTGGCGTATTTATGTCCCATGTCTTTTCTTCCTCGCTCCTATCAATGGACATTCTTTCTTTACTTTCTATGAGCCAACAACAATATATGGGCGTGTATAAGTTTACATCATACTATATGTGTGTGTGTTTGTAAATATTAAATGGGTCTTGCCATTGAAGGTTTGCTTAAGTGTCTCTCTCTCTCTCCTGTGCGTTGTTTCAATGAGAAAACCATTTAGTATCGATATAAACAGAAACGTAGTGACACATTTTAAGCGTTATTTGCCACAAACTGCTCCATTGCAAACTGGATGAACAGATTGCAAAGCAATGCTACGTTTCTGGCTATTAGATCTCCAGCTCATTAAATTCTAGCTCTAGTTTGAAACTATACATCACATACGATCATTTTAAACTATGCTGATTCTATTCAAAATATCTATTTCGAGCCAAACGATAAGAAACTATACGTGACTAAATTAAAGATGATCTAAGAAATATCTCACATAGTTTACTTTGATTGATAAATGTAGTTACATAAATCAATTTTACAATTTACAAAAGTCCATAAAGTTCGACTTTACACTTTTATTTCCCTGCAGTGGACGGCAATAAATTTTCTCTCGATAAAAAGTAACAGCCCCAAGATTGAGTGTGTTTCCAAGAAATGTAAAATCGAAGTGTATAGAATTAAGCTGCCCTTTTTCAGGGATATGAATAAATGCCTGTGGTGGAATATGAACTCTGAGTCGTACCGATAAATATAAAAAAATGGAATGAATTATTAATTTAAATTCTACAGGCGTGGTTTAGTGGTACGAAGCTTGCTTTCCAGCCATATGGCTCCGGGTTCAGTCCCACATTGTGGTACCTTAGGTACGTGTCTTCTACAGTAGCCTCGAGCCGACCAATGTCTGTGAGTGAACTTGATAGACGGAAACTGAAAGAAGCCCATTGTATATATGTCTATGTGTGTGTGTGTGTATGTGTGTGTGTCTCTGTGTGTATGTATATACATATATATACATATGTATATACATATATATATATTATATATATGAATGTGTCTGTAGCTGCGCGTTTGTCCTCCATCACCACTTGACAACCAGTATTGGTGCGTTTACGTACCTGTAAATAAGCGGTTCGGCTAAAGAGAAGTTTGAATAAGTATCAGGTTTTAATGTACTGGGATTCGACTAAAACTTCTTCAACACAGTACCCCCAGCATGACTGTAGTCTAAGGATTGAAACAATTAAAAGATACTCGGTTGGATCAAATCGAAGCTTTAAGGTTATCAGTAGAAACCAATGCGTTTTAGTAAATGTAGCTGTTGACGATACGTACAAAAGCGAATCTCTAAAACCATGTTGTGGAGAATCTGTATTATACAAACAGATTGGGAGAGGTAAAAAGTTGACTAATATAACTAATGAAGTTGGTTACTTTTTGTGAAACATTTTTCTTTTGAACAGTTTCTTTCTACTTTCTCCAGTGATATGCACGCCTGTTCTTTGATTTATAAATAACAATAGCCTTAATGTTTTCCTTACTTCAAATTGGTTTTAAATATTGTTTATTTTACTGGAGAACGAAACAAATTCAAAATTTCTGTTACAAAATGCTTAAATAGTTATCCATGTCTCAGAATTAAACATTTCTTTAAACTACATCCGAACATTAAAATACCTCATGTTATTTTTATTTAAAAGCGATACAAAGACACTAAAAAGTGTGTAGTCAAATGAGTTGATAGAATACGGTGAACCAATGTTAAAAAAAACAGCTGACCGTACTACTTTACTTTTGCTGAAATGGAGCTGTGTCAAAAGTACTTGGCTCTCAATGGCTCTGGCGATCTAGTGGAAAATAGATACCTGCTATTAGATTTGAAAGTATTGACTAACAGTTTCGCTGACTTGCACGTCTCCTGCTAATAACCTTCTTGCTGAGTACTGAACAAGTATCTTCTGAGGAATTGTATGTTATGGGTTGACACCACTCTTGAAAACAATGCCTATTAAGTTATTAGCATATTGGAAACAGAAGTATGCTTATAATCCTGCGACATTGGTACAACACCAGAGACTGGAATAACTAGAACAATACAAAAATAGCACTTTAGTTTCGGACAGACGCGTTTGTAGTTATTGCATAATCGAGGTCAGTTTTGGTAAGCAGACCAATGATGCTTAAATAGACGGTGAAACGACAGACCATAATACTCAGATCTAGTATCCAAGATATTTCTTCATCTCCATTTGGTCAAAGTTTACTCTATGGGCTCCGAAGCACAGTGATTTATTGCATTAGGTGCAGTGCTGATGCAAATTCTGTACATGTATTTGAGTTCACTGCTAAGAGTTTGTGTGGAAATGTTCTTTTGTATCTTAGTGTATGAGAAATAATTTTGTGAAACCTCAGCTGATTTTTTAATGATTATAAGTGAGGAATGGACAATGGACTTGATACATTTGCTAATCTCAACGGTAGATTGATTCGCCGTAATCGCTCCGGCCGAGGTCCACTTTACCTTTCGTTTTGCTCTGGAGTTGATTTCTTCTCTTTCACTCACTGTTTGTGTCTGTCTGCCAGTCAATCTCTCAATTTCTTTCTGGAAGAAATCGGTTGTCGTCAGACCTGATGAGATAGAGATAGAAATATATTAATAGAGAGGTAAAGGGAGAGAGAGAGAGAGAGAGAGAGAGAGAGAGAGAGAGAGAGAGAGGGAGAGAGTGAGAGATAGGCTCCGTGAGGTCCAAATCCCCGAGGTATACTGTATGTCGCGACGGTGTTCTTGCGACAACCATCAATGAGTGGATGACCTAAAGCCAGGCGGTAATGATTATGCTTTGTTTTTATTTATATTCTTAATATATACATGACAATTGAGGTCCTTGTAGGACAATTGTAGTTTACTACTACACTTAGGAGGAAACGGAAATTTTACACAAGAATTTAGTGTTAAATATTAAATTTCAAAGAGTCCTAGATATAACAATTCAGCAGGTCAATCCAAACAAGTCTTCTTTTGTTTCTTCTTAAGAGTGGCATAAAATCTTTCTTTCCGTACTGACCCATTTAGTAACGAGGAATTTATTATCTCATAGAAAGCATGCTGATAAGGAGTGAATTTTGTACAAAAATAATTGACTAGTTTATTTATTTGTTGATAGAGCAAACACTTTTAATTGGAGTGGATATGTGCAATTATTGTTCCACTAATATTTCTTTATTTATAAGGTGGCAAGCTGCAGAAAGCTAGCATGCTGGGTGAAATGCTTAGCGGTATTTCATCTATCTTTACATTCTGAGTTCAAATTCCGCCGATGTGGACTTTGCCTTTCATCCTTTCGGGGTCGATAAATTAAGTACCGGTTGCGTACTGGGTCGATCTAATCGACTGGGCCACTCTCTCCAAAGCATTTCAGGTCTTGTGCCTAGTGTAGAAAAAAATATCTCTTTATTTATAAGGCAGCGAGCTAGCAGGAACGTTAGCACGCCGGGCGAAATGCTTAGCGGTTTTTCGTCTGTCTTTATGTTCTGAGTTCAAATTCCGCCGAGGTCGACTTTGCCTTTCATCATTTCAGGGGCGATAGATTAAGTACCAGTTGTGTATTAGGGTCAATCTAATCGACTGCTCCCCACAAAAAAAAAAAAAAAAAAAAAAAAAAAATTCGAGCTTTATGTCTAGAGTAGAAAGGAATACTTCTTTATTTATTCCAGAAACCTGTGACACTGCAGTGTGATTAAAAAAGAGGAGGATTATTTTTACAGTCATGTGGTTCTTGGTTCAATTTCACTGCACAACATCTTGGGGAACTACCTTCTATTAGATGTATGCAAAATGTAGTTGATGGAAGCTGTGTAAAACTACAACGTATATGTGTGTGCGTGTAGGTGTGCGTGTGTGTATTTATATTAACCCGTTGGTGAAAACCAGTACATTCCGACAAAAATACCCTGCAGTCTCTAAATCAATGAATTATCTCCCTTTAACGTAAATCTACTTCAAACTTCAGATGAGAACGATTAAATACCGGACAAAGTCCTGGGATAAATGTTACATACTATACTAGGCGGTGAACGGGCAGAATTGTTAGCACGTTCGGAAAAATGCTTACCGGTATTTCATCCATTTTTACGTTCTGAGTTCGAATTCTGCCTAGGTTGATTTTACCTGCAAAACTTATTTAGAGTTATTTGCGTATACTATTTGAGAAATGTCTTGGCTACAAAAAACGCGCGCGCGCACACACATACACAATGTGTGATATATGTCACAACATACGAACAACCGGTTTATTCGTTGGTTGCCTGGCATTCCATAAGTAACGTCAAACATGGCCTCTTTTGTAAATAATTTGATGGTCTGTTTTTGTTTATAAATGAGGTGGCTGAGCTAATGCATCCCAAATCGATCATGATATGCTGTGAAATTTATTTTCCATCAACATTCGCCTCCAGACGCGATAGCAATAGTTAATTAAAGACAAGCCAATTTCCTTTCAGACATGCTCACTAAAAGTATTAATGCTTAACGTTAAGACCCCCTTTTGTCATGAATGACCATGGGATTGCACTTAAAAAGTACCCCTCCAAGGTACAAGTCCAGGCAAGGTTGTTTATGGAAGACCAGTTGTCATCCATGCCTATTAGCCTCTCCTCTCCACGCCACCGATGTTGTCCGAAGGAAAGGCAAAGGCCGATACAGCTTGGCACCAATGACGTCGCAACTCATTTCTACAGCTGACTGAACTGAAGCAACGCGAAATAAAGTGTTTTGCCCAAGAACACAACACACAGCCCGGTCCGGGAATCGAATCCACTTTCATGATTGCGAGCCCGTCATGCTAACCACTGAGTCAAGTTGCGTGTAATTAGCTAAACACAATATGTCGTTTCTTCTTCTACTATATATATATATATATATATATATATATATGTATGTATGTATGTATGTATGTATGTATGTATGTATGTATGTATGTGTGTAACTTTGTACCTCTGTTTGTTCTCCTTCTCCATCGCTTTACAACCTTTTTTGGTTTGTTTACGTTCCCATAGCGATTCAATAAAATGGACCGATAGAAGAAGTATCCGACTTTTTTTTAGCAGAAAACCCCCTCAAGTCCTGCACTAGCATGGCCGCAGCCCAACGAATGAAACAAGTTTATTTGTAAGTAATCTCTGCGTTGGACTTCTTCTGTGTCGTGCCTTACTTTTAATATCTTATCGCACTCTTTTGGCAGTTTCTGGAGAGTTCAATCGTGGTTCATTTCCAGCATTGCGAGAATTTTCGTTCTGATTTCTGCGTCCTTTTCAGCAGTAAGTCCCTGAGCAAAAATCTGGCACTTGAACGAGTTTGGAGTTAGTTTATCCAATTTAAATCTCTCGCACTCTCTGTTCACTCTACCCACATATATGGTAAAGTCTTCGTCATCGCTTTTCTCAGTATTCAAACACTTCCAACGTGTGTTGAACAACGATATATTTTCACGAAACACCCTACATAAAATGTCAAATGTGTCCGTGAAATCTTTGTCAGAAACATTTTTAGGCAATATAAAGTTACAGTATCTCTCATGATGTATCGTCGCCAGTTTCCTCAGAATTAGACGCGTTTTCATTTCGTTCGTCCAATCTTGACGTTCTTTTTCGAAAATTTGTTCAAATCTTCGGTAATATTCCTCGAAAGTGATTCGTTCGTCCGGGTCATATTTAAATTAATTTATTGAATTTGCTGCATAGTCTGGCGGAAACGTATTTTCCGGTTTTGTTACAGACTTCATTAGTTGTAGCATTTGTTGCTGAAACATTTGTTGTTGTTCTTGTTCTTTGAGTTGTTGTTGTTGCCGTTTTGCAACTCAACTAAACACTCTATCAAGTTTTCCATAATTTTACAAATTTTTGGTAAAATATATGCAACAAAAAGGTTTGTAACTACTCTGTCGAGTTTTTAATTTCTCCGCGTGAAAAACTTTTCATCGACGCACGCATGAATTGTTTATTTTCTCGTGAAAAAAATAATATTCTTTTTTCAACGTTATCCGCGTGAATTGTTTGTCCTCGTCGCCACTTTTATAATGCGGATCCTCTTACACTTGTATGTTGTCGTCGGCATTAATATTCTTGCCGCCACCTTGTCACGTGGCAAGGAATGTACCATTTTCACTACAACACAGAAACACACACACACATATAGTACAAATTTACAGAAAAAAGACGAAGACAAGTGAGGGAACAAGCGGGTGTGTATTAGTTTGACGCTCAGGAAAAATGGAAAAATCTTTGACGCTTCGAGCATACGCTTTTCTACAGAAAGGGTTGAGAGGAAAAATGGAGAGAGAACCAAAAACAAAACGCAGGGAGAAAATAATGTATGTGGATTAATGGTTCGCGTCTATATGAAATAGCGACAGAAATGTGAAACGGATTGAGGATGCAATTGGTAGAGTCGCCCCCTTCCTTCTCTCTGTTAGTTATTTGTTATGTAAGACTTAATTGCCATGAGTTATTGAAATTATTTTAAGTTAAGCACCACTTACTGTGAATGCATGACATTTCTTTTCTTCGAATATGTAAATTTAATTGACTACTTAAAGTAATTGAAGATTAAACTGTTTTATTATAGCAGTATGGACAATAGATTTGTAATATGAGGTTTTATATTAGACAACCCTATCTCTGGAATGTTTAGCGTCAGTGATGATTGAAGTTCAGAGCAGATAACGTTTGGTATGACGGTCGATCCCAGGAAATAGCAATACAAAATATTGACTGTGCATCGAGCCTCAGAGTAAAGGAATGGTCAATGAGGATCTTTGATAAAAAGAAAAACGATCTCTTATAATATTGCATATATGTATGTTTGAGAGGAATAGAGAGAATGAAAGAGGAGAGAGAGGGGGAGAATGTGTGTGAGTGTGTGTGTGTGTGAGTGTGAGTAAGTGTGTGTTTGAGCATATTTGAAAGCGGAAAGATAGGCGCCAATATTTATTTGATAGTGGTAGTTTTATAGACTGGCTATTGAAATGCAAATATAGAAGTATACCTCTACAACATAATTAAACCTCTTGAGTTACTTTCTAAACCAGAATTTCCGTCCCAAAAATGGAATGTACTCCAGTGTTAGTATTAATCATATCATCACACTGTGAATTTCTGTGATTATAAGTACAAACAATTTACTACATCTGACTTACGGGAAGCTCCTGCAGTGTCAAAGAAAGTCTATTCTAATCAAATGTTTAAGCCTATGTGAACCTGTTTGAGGAAAAGGTTCATTGGCTTTTAGTGAACAAATGAACTAATTTTTTATCAATTAGTACCAATTTAGATTTGAAAATATCCAGTGTACGTGCATGTCTGTGCGTCTTTGGTTTTGTATGTGTGTGTGTGTTATGTAAAGCAAGAAAGTGTTGTGAGATTATGAGAAATAATGGCGCTCTAGGGAAAGTGACAAGTTTGTAGTGAACTCAGTCGGTGACGTTGAAACCATTTAATTACTCTTATGCAATATATATTTACTACTTAAGCCCTTCTTTCCCTCCGGAGAATAGGGCATCGACGGTTTTTCTCTACTGTTCTTGACACTGGGTTGTCTTTTATGTTTCTCTCCAATAGGATCCGTGCTTTTTCAGCTCTGCTTCAGTATCTCGAAAGCGTCCTCTCTTCCCTTCTATGCGAGATCTATTCAATTCTTTTCCCTATTTTTTTCTTGAGAGAAGGGTTCCCCCTCCCGGCTCTTATAGGTTTTAAATTGTCTTCAATGTTTCTATAACTTTGCTTTTTTTCTGGGAAGTGCTGTTGGCTCTACGCAAACCCATTGTTATTTCTAGGAAGAGGGGGTTCCTATTAGTCTGTCTGCTATCCTTTGACATGTCTAGCATAAGAGGCCCTACTTGGAGCTTGTGCCCTGCTGGAGTAGCTCTCAGGATCATTAAGGAACACAGACCACCACACAACAACAAAGGCTGGACCTTGTGGTGGTTATATCACACAAACTTTAAGGAAAACACAAACATCTCAGTACCACATTTTTCTTTTTCTTAACCAACTGAACCTAATCCATGAGACGATGAGGCAACCTCAACGAGGTTAGAAAGAATAGCAACCAAATCTCTCAGGAACAAATCTCAAACTACTGTCTTAAAAATCTGTGCTGGATAGAGTAGTACTTGACATCATACATGAGCATAAGGAGGAATTGTCATTGGTTGGCGATTAGAGATCTGCTTAATCAGGGCTAACTTAGAGTCAAACAATTACAACAATAACAATATAACAATTATGACGTTCCACTTCACTCCTGTTCTTCAATCAGATAGTATATTTCTGAATGAAAGACAATTGCAAAGAAAATGATATAACCGAAAGAATGAATGTGATATGTGTAAACTACTGGAAAATAAAGGTTTCGATATAAATGAAGTTTCTAAAATAGAAAAGTTTCTTAATTAGATAAAGTGAAGTAACTTCCACTAGAACACGTTTGTCTGGTCGCAAATCTGGATCATTGGGATCTTATGACAACCACCTCATTAAAACTAGTATTAAGCGTAAGACAAAGCAGTTGAAAAAGTAGCAACATTCTTAGGCACCTACCTGCATTCTACAAAAAAAAAAAAAAAGAAAAAGAAATGTGGTTTCAATTTTTGGCTCAAGGCCAGCATTTTCAAAGGATGAGTTAAGTTGATCATAACGACTCCAGTACTCAACGGGTACTTATTTTATCGATCCCGAAAGGGTGAAAGGTAAAATCAACCTCGGCGGACTTCAAACTCGGAATGTGAATATGGACGTATCGCCGCTGAGCATTTTGCCCAGCGTGCTGTTATGCAAGTTCGCCGCCGAAAATAATAAAATGATAATAACACCATATAATGCTATCATATAAAATTCTTTCTACAAGACCTGAAATTGGGTGGAAGGAGTTGTCAAGTCGATTACATTGACGGCAGTACTTGACTAGTAGTTATATTATCGACCACAAAAACGACGGAAGGTAAAGTCGACCTTGGCAGCATTTGAACTCGGTACGTAAAGCCGGAAGAAATTCAAAGTGTGCTAACGATTCTGCCACCTCGCAGAAATAAAAGCATATGTCAGATATGACATACACTTACATCATTTTAGTGAACTATGACCATTAATTATAATCATCTTGTGGATATATAATGTATGTTAGTTTTGAGCATTGTTATTGAAATTTGTTTTAGATATCTTCTTTTCATTCTTAACATATATTTTGAGTATCAAAGACTTAATGGCAATAATAGAAAAATAAATCAACATATGAAATATTTGCGTCGGCGTTCTTAAATGTGTGTAAAATGTTATTATTATTATTATTATTATTGTTGTTGTTGTTGTTGTTGTTGCTATTATTATCTGTCAAATCGATAAGGATGTTATATTAGGATAATGAATTTGAATATTAAATAATGCTTTCTGCATATTGAATAATGTTTTAGGAGATTAGATATTAAATAATAAATATTAAGTACTTCGTTGGTTATGAATCGTTTCTGTAATTCAGTCTGACTATTATATATGGATGATTTCGTATCAAATGATCCGACTAGTAGTTGTTTCGTTAATAACAAGATTACTCAATAATCATTTTTTGATTAAGTTGAAGCTTTAGTAAAGACAGTTTATTGGCTGCGGCTAAATTCTATTTCGATTCTGGTAAGTAATTACTTTAAATATTGTTTCAGATAGTTTCTTGCCAAATCATTGATGTTACAAAGTTATGGAAACGATGTAGACCAGACTATCGTGATTCTGTTTTCCATATCACACTCACACACATCTTTACACATCAATATTGATAACACTGCGTATGACCTACTCTACTATTATGATAAATAATATTTCAAGGCTGTTATATCCCTATAATATAGACACGATTGAATCTCAAAAAGCTGCCTGTCCTTTTAAAGGTTTGAAATCGTTTCAACTTTATACAATTGCTGAATTATTATTAAGTCCTAGAGTGTTCTATAAAAGAATACACACACACACACACACACACACAAACACACACACACACACACACGCACACACACACACACACACACATATAGATTTGTTGTGGAATAAGCACATGAATTTGAAAAAATTGTAATTGTTTTTAAATAAATTTATTTGCATACATACCAAACTAGTTTCAACAATATTTATTGTTTATCAATGGTAAAAATTTTAAGCTGCGAAGTAGAAATACATGTTTAAAAGATTCAATGTTTACAAAATTCAATAATATCAAATATGAATTAAATGTTCACATCATTCAATAATATAAAAAATGCGGATTTTTTTTTAAAATGCACAAAATTCAATAGTGTTAGGAATGATCGATGAGAAGCGTTGATTGCCAAAGATTCGGTCAAACTGAGTTAAAAGGGAGAAAAGCAAGGCAGAAATGAAGATAGTAAAATAAAGGTTTTGTTACATCATCTGTGATTCTTTGCAGGGATTTTCGCTTGTTGCGGCGTTTTTTTTTTAAATGACTCTCTTAAAGGGTCATTTTGTTATATTTACTGAAGTTCGGTTTTAATCAGATGTAAAATTTCATTGGTCTACAATTAGGTGATGTCAGCAACTGGTGTTTGTATGGTGTTATTGTATGGTGAACATGGAAGCATACAACATCATCCACCAAACACATACACCTCCTTATGAATGACCTGCGAATGGAAAAAGCACTGGAAACTCATAGGACATTTAAATCATATTTGATATTACTGAATTTTGTAAACATTGAATCTTTTAAACATGTATTTCTACTTCGTAGTTTTAAATTTTTACAGTTGATAAACAATAAATATTGTTGAAACTAGTTTGGTATATATGTAAGTAAATTTATTTAAAAACAATTACAAGTTTTTCAAATTCAATGCTTTTTCAACAACAGATCTTTCTATATTTTTTCCTGCGTGGGAATACAGCCCGTCTTTTGTTATATATACATACATACATATCTATCTATCTATCTATCTATCTATCTATCTATCTATCTATCTGTTTCTCTCTCTCTCTCTCTCTCTCTCTCTATCCCTCTCTCTCTCTCTCTCTCTCTCTCTCTCTCGCTCTCTCTCTCTCTCTCTCTCTCTATATATATATATATATATATATATATATATATATATATATACTAGCTGACGTACCCGGTAATTCCGGGGAAAGCAGGGCTTATCCCTTGGTTCCGTTCTCATAATTGTTTCGCTAATCCAATAACAACAATACAAAGTATGTAGCCCTTAAAACGGTTTTTGTGCATTTACAAAGAATACCGAAGTGTCTTACACAGGATCTTGTTTTTAGGAATTCTCACTAAGTTATGAGTACCCCAATTGTGAAGTCAGTTACGTAATAACATGAAATTAGTTACCCGATAGTAAGAATTCAAATAAAGTAGCCCCGAAAAGAGCTTTAATGCGTTCCCAGAGTATATAGAACATAGGAGGAAATACTAATAAGGTATGCATACTAAAATTGTGAAGCATGTTGCGTAATATCAGGCTAATGAGATATGAGATAATAACAATTCAAAGTAAATAACTCTCAAAAGGGCTTTTGTGTGTTCCCAGAGAATATTACCCTCAGGGTAATAAGTCACTAAGCGAAATAAGTGGATCTATTGTTTAGGAAAATACTATTTACTTGTTTAAGGGTTGTACTGGATAAAATGCGAAAATAACTCTAACAGTTCAAATACTAAGAAATAAGCATACTCAATTTGATTTATACCAAATAATTAAGGAAAATGAAGGCGTTTATTTACCTTGGTTATATATATAAGGAACCCTTCCAGAGGCCCTATTATTGATTTTTTTTCAACAATCTGAGTATACTAAGAGGTTTCCAGACATGAATTCTACTCATGTGTCAAGTTTTAAAGAAAATCGATAAAACGATGTAGGAGGAGTTAGCTAACTACTCTACAAACACACACACAGACAGAATTTCCATCATACGTAGTATATATATATATATATATATATATATATATATATATATATATATATATATATATATATATATATATATGTATATATCTTAGGGGGTGAAAAGTTCCTGGCTTTTAGGGTATCACGAAAGGCCTGCTTGGATGCCCAACCTTCCAAGTTCTTTTACAGAGCTTAGAAAAACTGAGGGATCGCTGCAATTAATGTGTGAATCTGAGAGGAAAAGATGTTGAATAAAGTAACTCATGCACTTGTAT
>NC_142929.1:35388455-35468455 GCF_046866305.1 Octopus bimaculoides | reverse complement strand
TTTTAATTAGAGAAAAAGGGGAGAAGGGATAGCCCCGTGACTTTTTCCGGTCCCTCCCACATGGGTGAAATCGATGTGGTTGATGTTCAGTTCAGTTTAACTATCAGTGGGCCGGATTCTCCCTGGTGTCAGTAGCACAGCGGCACCATGGGGAAGACAAGTAATAAACATGCAACTTCACCACATGCAACTAAGACCCACTATGTCAACGAGTCGAACCAGTGAGAGGGACACTGTGTGGTCGTTCGAACTGCTAGAAATAGCAACTAAATCTTCATAAAAATCACGCCTTATCATTTTACAAAGAGAAAGACATATAGGGCGATGTTGTCATAGATACACAAAAGACGGAGCGGTCAAAGCTGGAAGTTCCTTTGCCCATTGATATGCTTTATCATAATTCACCTGGCGTTCGACCACACCGACCGAAGTAACAATAACTGTTATTGTGAACACTCCTAGCCACCGTAAAGGTTTTCCAGAGAAAAATGCTATGTATAGCGCACTTCACTAGATGGATGAAACGACTGTTATCGAAACTACATCAAATTTTACCAAACAACTCAGAAATAGTTACGCTCTTTATGCACTTACCTTTCATTTTTTCTTTTTCTAATTTTTACAGTAGCGGCCCGCAACCTTTTCTGCACCTTAAACCAGTTTTATGCAAGGCAATTTTCCAACAGACTGGGGGATCACGCGCATAACAAAACATAATAAAGTGCATAATATATAAATTTTATTATTACATATATATTTCGTCTGTTATGCTCTAGGTTCATATTCCGCTGAGGTCGACTTTAGCTTTCATCCTTTCGGGGTCGATAAACTAAGTACCAGTGAAGTACTGGGGTCGATATGATCGACGGACCCCTCCCCATAAAATCCAGGCCTTGTGCCTATAGTAGAAAGGATTATTATATATATATGATAATAATACATGTCGCATATAATGCATGACCTAGCTCTCTGTCGGTTACGACAACGATTGTTCAAGTCGATTTGATAAACGGAACAGTCTGCTCGTGAAATTAACGTGAAAGTGGTTGAGCACTCCACAGACACGCGTACCCTTAACGTAGTTCTCAAGGCGATTCAGAGTGACACACCGAATGTGAGAAAGCTGACCCATTGAACCATAGGTAGAACTCAGTTTTGCCAACTGAGTGGACTGCAGCGACGTGAAATAAAGTGTTTTGCTCAAGGACACAAGGCGCCACCGGGAATCGAACTTACGACTTTATGATCGTTAGCTGAATACCCTAACCACTAAGTCGCGCACTTTCACATAATAATACATATATAATGCAAAAACACCCCATCAGGCAGCGAAAGTCAATACAATATTGTAAAAAATTAAAATTTAGAAATTTATATCCTTTCTGTGCATCTCGGTGGCCAATGATTCACGGTTCGGTACTGTGGTTTGGAACCCCTGATTTACAGTACAAAACGTTTTAAATACCTGGAAACGAATAAATGCATGGTAGCAAATATTTTTAATCACATCTTGTAAGTTCTTTCAAAGATTGCCAACAGTATGCTCTTCAGACGAAAAGAAAAACCAAAAACCAAAGTATATTGCTGAGAATCTATTTTAAAAGTGTTTTGGAAAACTATATATCTAAATATCATAGCAAAGAAGAAAAACTATTTTTTAGAAATCACTTGCCAAGAAAGCAGGGTTTTCCACTTAAATTCAGTACTTACGACTATTTTTACATCAGTGCAGTCTGTTTGATTAGCAGTCGGAGTTTGCAGCAGACGGAATTTTCAGCCGATTCAGTCAGCAGCAGCTGGAATCTAGAGCAGTTGGTTTAATATATTTTTATTTAGATATTTACTTTTCTCAGTGTCTCACTTGTACCAAAGAGAGGAAATTCTCAAGTGGGTTAGCTCAAAAAATGCTATGATTGTCGACTCCATTGCTCTCTCTCTCTCTCTCTCTCTCTCTCTCTCTCTCTCTCTCTCTCTCTCTCTCTCTCTCTCTCTCTCTCTCTCTCTTTCTCTCTCCGTCTCTCGCCCTTTCTGACACACACACACACACACATCACATCACATACACGAGCTTTTTGTCCCGAAGCTCACAGGACAAAAACTGAGAGTTAACAAGTCCACTAACTCATCACACAGACTATACTAAGTACTTCAGGATTTCGAAGGAGACTTGCACTAGGATCTCTACAGGGGCTGTAATTTGGTAGAGTCATTACACCATCGTTAGAATGTTGTCGTTAAGTACTTTTATATTTTGTTACTCCTTTACATTCTGATTTCAAATCCTGTCGAGGTTGCATTGTTTGACTTTACTCATCTTTCTTTTCTAGACAGTATGTCGCTTAAGAGAAAATATTTAATATTTGTTGATTTATAGAATACTTATTTTCCCTCACCATTAGCTGAAGTTCAAGAGTGGTGGATTGGCAAAAACGTTAGAGTGCTGATCAAAACGTCTTGCAGTATTTGTTCCGAAACTTTACGATCTGATCTCAAATCCTACTGAGGTCAGGTTCTGCAGATGAAGTGGTCCACCCGTTCTCCTCAAAATTGCTGGCCTTGTACCTAAATCAAGTCAATGGTGGGGGGGGGGGAGCTCACACTGGGTAATTAACATTCAAGAAATAGCAGCTAAATCAAGCTCAACCAACAGTCTGCTGTCTTGAAAAAAAAAAAACGATAGACGCATTGGGCAATGAAGTCCCTGATGTAAAAAAGGGACAAAAACAAATACCCCACCACCAAAAAAAAACAACAACAACAACCCCAAAACAGGTTATTCCCAGACTACTGGTGTTCGTTTAGGCTTACCCAGTCTGGGGTAACCTGGGACTAAACAACAACAACAACAACAACAATAACAGCTAATGTAGCAGCAGCAATAACAAAAATAACAACATTAGTTGACTGAATGGATAAAACCGCCTCTCTCTTACAGAAATACCATCACCACTAAAAATAAAAACTATTAAATTTGTGGTAGTTATTACTGGTATTATTGTGATAGTTATGCTGTCTCATTCAGCATCATAGTTATATTTGATATCATTAACATCATGAGTATCATGTGTGATGCATGTGTATCCATACCTGCATTTTTGTGCAGCGTTCCACGACCATATGTACTTACAAGTACGGATAGAGTTCTTCTTCTTCTTCTTCTTCTTCTTCTTCTTCTTCTTCTTCTTCTTCTTCTTCTTCTTCTTCTT
This sequence comes from Octopus bimaculoides, assembly GCF_046866305.1. Classification (NCBI taxonomy): domain Eukaryota; kingdom Metazoa; phylum Mollusca; class Cephalopoda; order Octopoda; family Octopodidae; genus Octopus; species Octopus bimaculoides. Next base: position 35,465,249 of record NC_142929.1, on the reverse strand, counting down.
CTTCTTCTTCTTCTTCTATATGTACTTGTAATTAGATTTTTGTTGAAGATTTTCTTTCACGTGTTCGAAATTCCTTGTGTGGGACGATAATTGCTCCGAAAGAACAAACAAACACACTCATTTTGGCGTACACATGTACGCGCGCACACACAAACAGTCACGTACATACGTACGCCTGTGTGTGTGTTATGTATATATGAGAATATATGTATAGGATCTATCTATCTATCTATCTATCTGTGTATGTTTGTGTGTGTTTTACGTATATGTGTATATATATATATATATATATATATATATATATATATATATATATATATATATATATATATATATATATATATATATATTTAGAATATCTATCTTGGAGGTTTCGTCAAAAATTACTGCAAATAAAAATCGCGTCGCTTTATGACTTACAGTATGTATATATATATATGGTAAATGAAGGATGGAAGGCACGAGTATTTGTATTAATCACGAGAATTATTTCGACACATCTAGCATCGACCCCTCATGGGTGGGATACTTAACAACTGGTTCAAGAGCATCCGACGGTACAGATGTGTGTCTTCGGATGATAGATAGATATAACTCGTTAAAATAGCAGTTCTGCAATGTAAGTTCTCATTTGGTGTAAAGAAAATAAAGAAAAGCATATATATATATATATATATATATATATATATATATATATATATATATATATATTCATTGCTGGATGTGACTTGATTTAAGACTGTGTTGAAATTGAAACAATTACGTCGTTATAAAGCCATAATAACCTTGTGACAACATTCCACATGTATTCCGATTTCTTGCGTGCTATTCAACTCCCGCCGATGTCAACTTAACTTTTCATCCTTCCAAGTTTGATATGTAAAGTACCAGTCTTGGGTGCATCGGATTAGTGGAATCGTTAGAGTTATGAGCGGAATAGCTTGGGTTATTTGTTCTGGTTGTTTGCATTCTGAGCTTAAAATCCCACTGAAGAGCGCTTGGGCGGTTGACTTAATCCGTCACCCGATTTAAAACTACTTGCTGGTCCTTGTGTCTATTAAGCGGAATCTTTACTGTTACGAGCATTCACGATAAGCCTCCTACTTGTAGTTAACCATACTCCTTTGACCCCACTAGTCTCGGGTGCTACTTAAAATGTTATGGATATTGCTTTTTCTTTTGAGTAAGCGATCGAAAATAGCCACGAGTACTATCAATCTTCCTTGGATTCAAAAAGAAAGATTCCATCGCTATTAACAGCGATGGGGTTATATAAACTTGACTGGTGCTGTACTTGCCATGACATATTTAACTCTTCTTATGATACATAAGAATTTTTTCCATTACTTATTTAATATCGTATTTACATAGCACCACGGCAGCTGGAACTAAGCAGAACTTTCCTAGAAAGTTTCTGAAACATACACATCTTTTCTTTTTTAATTGCGTGAACTAAAATCAGAGCGGGGGCGGGATAAATTACCTGAATCAACTTGCTATAAAAGCAGGTAGTAATTTTACCTTGTCCTTATTCTTAGTGCAAGTTTTAAAGAATGCAGTTTGATATTTAACAGTTATTTTTTCAAAGTTATAATGAAAGTGACAAAGGAGCATATTCAGCATTTTTTGCTTTATAAGTTCAATAAAGGCAACAACACAACGGAAAGTGCGAGGAATACTAATACAGTGTATAGGGATCGGACAATAAGCGTAAGTCAATGTCAACGGTGGTTCTAGAAATTCCGAGCCGGAAACTACAGCCTAGAAGACGATCCACGTCCTGGAAAATCTGTAGAACTCGACGAGGACGTCCTGCATTCCCTGGTGGAATAAAATCTCACTGTAACTGTTGAGGAACAAACAGAGAATCTTGGATCTGTTCATTCAGCCTTTCATCGACACCTGTGTGCCATTGAAAGAGTCAGCAAATTGAGTCAATGGGTTCCTCACAAACTTTCTACTCTAATCGCGTGCAGAGAGCGAATGTGTGCTCTTCTTTGCTCGAGAAATTCTTGTGTCGAGAAATTGGTTCTCTATAAAAATCTTAAGCGCTGAAGACAGTGGGTAGAGAAAGGAGAGATACCGGCACCTCATGTTGAAGAAGGTCTTCACCCACGTAAGGTGTTGTTATTTGTTTGATGGGATATGAAAGGTCTAGTCCACTTTGAACTTTTAAACTCAAACCAAACGATAGCAAAGGGATCTACTGCGAGCAGCTTGAGCGGCTTAAGTCAGCGCTAGAAGGAAAACGACCATCTTTGGTTTCCAGACGAAAGGTGTTCTTCCATCAGGATAATATGTGAGGCCTGCCCTCCACCACCACTCTCAATCTCATATCTTCGGGTAATATTATTTCTTCTGGAATCTTATTCATGTCACTCACCGTTGTCTGAACTGCCATCTCGATTCCTTAACCCCACCAGTTGACTCTTTTCGTTCTTGTTACTCTCAGGATCTTCGCATCTTCCTCCATATTGTACATGCAACCAGCCATGTTTCATTCAACTCTGGTGGTACTTTTCCCACTCTTACTCTGACCATTCGTTTGCCACAGTATGTCGGTAGGAGCACCCACTCTTCTGTCTTTATGGCATCAGTGGAGTGCTTTATCGCTTCGTCTTTGCTTGCGAATCGCACCTCCACTGTGCCATATCTTCTTCCTCTTGTTATAAACATCTTAACCTTTTTGACCTCTTTCGGACACTTCTCGATGTCCTCTATGGTTGCCACTTCAATTTTCCTTGTCGATACTTTTAGTGTTTTGTAAATCACTGGTCGTTTTTTCACTCCAAGCTAGAAGCCTGTTGAACTGTGATCGAAGAATCATGACTTCTTTCTCTTTAACTATTTTGAAATATTGTGAAATATTTAACTAGTTTGAAATATTACGAATTGATGTGGATGAATTAAGGTAAAAATATTTTTAAGTAAGGCATATTTTTTTCAGAGAAAATATGGAATATACAGCTGAAGAATGTAGTATGTACTAAATTTAAAGTAAATTAATTTTTTAAAATTGATTTATTTAGTTTGTACATTAAACATGATATTAACCACGCTAACGTTAAAATAGACTTAATTCATTTCGTCTGCCTTACATTATTACAAGGAAAATTGTCGATGTTTTATTTAAACATTGATCATTCAACACGCATGGAAGATAAGTTTTTTAACTGCTCTTCTCCTTCTGTCTGTCTGTCTGTCTCTCTCTCTCCCTCTCCCTCTGTCTTTCTCTCTATACATGTACATATGTGTATATATATATACAGATACATATATAGATATATACAGATATGGATATATATATATATATATATATATATATATATATATATATATATATATATATATATATATATATATATATATATATATATATACGATCGGGCTACGAACTATACGATGAAAATCGAGAGTTACTTGTGGTCGGTGAATTTTTAATTAACATTAAGGTGTGAAGGTGGTTTATCAGTTGAAAAATCGATGTCCACGAAATAATCATACTTTTTTGATGTTTTAATGCTAAAAATCTTCCTGATGACCGTCATTATAATCCCGAAAAATATCGTAACTATTGGTCCAGCCGACTGGCCGTGAAGTGGAAACAGACAAAGAGACGGACAGACGCACAGAAAGACGGACAGACGCACAGAAAGACGGACAGACGCACAGAAAGACGGACAGACGCACAGAAAGACGGACATAACGCCCAATATAGTAAGATAGCAAATCTGCTCATCTACGATGTGATATAGAGGGACAGTATCGCAAAATCTAAACCCTCTAAATTCACAAACTATATGGGGCGGAAATCCAGAGTTAATCCTCGTCACCAGAGTTTTAACGAAAAATATCAAAGGTGATTTATTAATACAAAACTCAATATTCACTAAATAATCATACTTTTTCACATTTTTTTCACTAAAACGTCCCTGATTACCTCCTTCTTAATCCCGAAAAGCATCGTGATTATTAGTCCAGCCGTTGACCATGAAGAGGGAACAGACAGACAGACGGACGTAACGTTATAGTAAGATGGCAAAAGTTCAAGATTTACGGAATCACTTTCATTAGCTTACAATTGTTTCTGCTATTAGGAGCATTGCACTTAGGGCTGAGTGCTTGTGCGATATCTTATAGCTTTTGCGGGCCATTTAAATAAAGGGATTACGTAACTCCTGTCCTTTTGTCTTCATTAATACATAATATATTCTATACTCAACTGGTACTTTACTCTAAAGTATAACTATATTGAGTTCTAAGAAATGGTTATTAGTAACGATATTTCTAAGCATAATCAATATATATATATATATATATATATATATATATATATATATATATATATATATATATATATATATATATGTGTGTGTGTTGTTGAATGTGAGATCTCTAATTTTAATGGAAGATAAAAGATTTGCTGTTAATTCAATGCCCTTGGCAAAGGAATTTAACAGTATAAGTCAAATAAATGGCATTTAACCGAATCAAAACAACCGGCCTCTTACAATCTACTTCACGGTAATAGCTACAATGCACTGTCTGCTTGGAAGTTCATTCAATAATCCTTTCCATCCCTACCCTCAAAAAGGATGAAAGATAACATGATATTAGCTTGATTTTTGAACGTATTCACACGTAATATAAAAGTACATACTTTAAAACCATCAATTTTACTCAAACCTTGTTGCAAAGATATTTGAGTTTACCTTCAGTTTTCATGCACAGCATGTAATCCACTCAGTTCTGTAAGGAAGTTTAAGGCTTAGAGCAATGTGAACGTATAAAATGAAAGCAAAAGAATTAACAACGAACTAAGTAATCCGAAAGGAGTCATGTCGATTTCCGAAGTATTAGACATAAGGTGATGCAAAATAACTTCACTCAACAATCGAAATTGTGTTGTAAACTTGACTACCAAACAGAGTGGGAAACTGACAAGGAGTTGGATCAACAAAGGGAGCCTATGATGCAAAGTGAAGGCGCACGGCTTAGTGGTTAGGAGATTTGGTTTACAATCATAAGGTCGTGAGTTCGATTCATGGAGGTGTGTTGTGACATTGAGTAAGACAGTATATTTCCCGTTGCTCCTTCCCCACTTAGCTGACAAAAATAAGTTGTACCTGTAATTCAAAAGTCAGCCTTGTAACATTATGTGTCACGCCGAATCTTCCTGAAAACTATGCTAAAGGTACACGTGTCTGTAGAGTGCTCACCCACTTGCACGTTAATTTCCCAAGCAGGTTGTAACGTTGATCGGATCAACTAGAGAACTCTTCGTCGTAATCTACGGAGTGCCAGTTATAATGCAAAGCTGCAGCTGTCTTCCAGTTTGCAACTCCTCCATCAACCAAGGTTCCAAACCAAGCATCACATGTCTACATTAATCATCATGGGGGCAGCGATGTATGCCTGAGAGACAGAGAAAAAGGTCAGAAATATTAATATATTGACCAGCTAGGAGCAGCAGTCGAATTCCGCTCAAATCGCGCCCTACCATCGCAAAAGAAAAAGAACAAAAAAAAAATAGATAAGGACGCATTAGGAAATTTATTCCTAGATATTCCTAGACAGACGTGAGGTTACGGCTGGAATACTTTTGTCGATAGATTTGCTCGGTTAGGGTTGACAGGGCTTAAAGGACAACAACCAGAATACCCGAGTAAGATTAGTATATTGATGCATTAGCACACACAACAGTTTAATATCTTGTCACAGATATTCATACAACAATATCAGTTGTAGCAACAGCAGCAACAGCAGCAACACCATAATATTATCGAAGGTTCTGATGATCTTCAGATGATTTGGTTGTTTCTTGATTATATTCAATTATAAAACAATAGAAAGGCCGCCTAGCCGTCTCGGAATCCACTCTTTTTTTCATCTCGATTTACCACATGTACCACTCTTCCTGTATTGCAGTATCTAGTTGTAGAGTTATTATGTAATTAACCGATGAGTCATAAATGTCAATACAGTAGGGATAAACTTGATGACTCACCAATACTGACTAGCAGATTTATTACATAATAAGTAGGCGAGGGTGTTGTAAAGAAGGGAAAAGTGAAATATCCATCCAGAATAAATTACCAACATAAAAATATTTACTTTATAATACGAATCTTTAAATCCCAGGAATATCTGAAATGAAATTAAAAACCAACAACTAATTATATTAAAATTACAAATGCCTATTATACGAGAAATAGATTTGTTTTTGTAGAAGATGAGTGATTAAATCTATTACAACTCTCAAAGAACTATTGCTAGGCATCCTACCAATTCACCGTTCTGGAATGGTACGGTTTTTACTTTTATTTTTATGAGTCCGAAAGAATGAAAGGTAAAGGTATTTGAATTTAGATTACAGAGATCAGGTGCAAGTAACAAAGAGTATCGTCTCTGACGATTTAACAACTCTCTCAACTCCTTTTCTTTTCTTTGTTTTTACTGCGGTCATGCTGGGGCACTGCTGTGAAGAATTTTTTTGTCGAATTATTCGACCCTAGTAATAATTGTTTTTTTTTTTTTAAAGTCTGGTACTTATCGTATTGTTCACTTTTTGCCGAACTGCTAAGTTACGTGGACGTAAACACATCAACACCAGCTGTGAAGCGGTGGTGGGGGACAAATACAGACATAAAGACACACACACACATACAAACACGCGCGCTCATGCAGTCCTCTCGAAATCCCGTCTTGTCCGTACATTATTTTTCTTTTTTGCAAGTAAAGTCCCCAAAATGTTCAAGCTGAACATCACTCAAACCAATCTCATTTGGTTGAAGGTGTATGTAACCTACAAAGATCGTAGACACCTCACTTTCTCGTGTAAGTTATCTAAGTTATCGGAATGGGGTGGTATTTTCTAGCCACTTCGTAACATCATGTTCATCACCCAACAATCCGGATTTCTGATTATGATAGAGATTGCGTAGGTTCATTATTACATACTGGTTTGAAGTATCGCAACGGAATAAAAGATTCATCAGCAAATGGACTCAGGCTACTATATGATGCAATGACGCTAATGGAATATATATCTGTATCCATTCCGAGTAATGTTAGTGGTGCTAACAAAGACGTTTCTTACATATCAAACACAAGCAATTACTGAATTAGTCTCACGACAACAATAAAGTTTTCCTTTAACTACAGGAAAATCATCAATTTTATGGTTGTTTCAGGAGACACATTAGACATAATTGGTCAAATTAAATTTGTCGTCGTTTTCAAGTAACGTTGACTTGAATTTAATTTTCAAAAGGGTTAGTACGAAATAACTGAGATACGGCGCCATATTTGCAGCGAAACGTAAACTAATGACAACTCGAACACTGTTATTCTCAGTGTATATCGAAATAAACTTAGCTACCCTCACTTATAAACATATATATATATATATATATATATATATATATATATATATATATATATATGTATATATATATATAACGGAATGTTATATACATGTGTGTGTGTATATATGTATGTATATATATATATATATGTATATGTGTGTGTGTTTCTTTGTGCACGTGTATATTTGAAACGTGCGTTTGTACATAAAATAACTATCTATCTATCTATCTATCTATCTATCTATCTATCTATCTATCTATCTATCTATCTATCAGTCAGTCTGTCTGTCTGTCTAACTACATATACATATATTATGCATGCACATGCATATAGATAAACGTCAGTGTGTATGTATTATGTATACATATGAACATGTAAATACGTCTATCTATGCGCTGCATGCGTGTGTGTCTTTAGTGAATATGCGTGGTGTCTGTGATTATGTAGGTGAGAGTTATTTGCATATTTATGTCGTTCTCACCTTCGGCGTTCAAACAGAAGACCCCACACCGTACTTTAAATGTAGCTGCTACCGTGCTGTTTAAGTGGTGGTGGTGGTGGGGGGGAGTTCTTAAGGCGATGTTTAGAACAGAAACTATCACAATAATAAAACAGAGGCAAGTGAACAAGTGCAGACCTATATATGTCGATTTGGGGGCACTGCAATAAATTGCAGACCTGTCCTTGTTTCTCTTTTGCTGTTTGCCGTTTCTTAACACAACACGCATAAAGACATAGATCATTTTCACAAGTTCGCATGCACACGTATACACATACATAGAACTACAGCAGTAAATATATGTAATATATATATATATATATATATATATATATATATATATATATATATATATATATATATATATATATATGTATATGTATATCTGTATATCTGTATATTATGTATATGTATGTATGTATGTATGTATGTATGCATGTATGTATATATCTATCTATCTATCTATCTATCTATCTATCTATCGATATATATATATATATATATATATATATATATATATATATATATATATATATACATACACACACAGATATGCGTCTACACTTACGTATAATTGCAATGTCATCTCTGTCTTTTTAACACTCTCTCTTTCCTTCGCTTCCCCTCTGTCCCCCCTCTCTCGATATATGTCCTCATATCTCTCTTTTTAAGTCTGCAATCTACTTCCAGACCATACATATCCCTTTAACACCCATTTTTCTCTAACGTAGGGAGCACACCCGCAGACTTACTTCCGGTAAACGACAAATCCTGTTGACATATATTAATGTTATTTTATTTTATTCTTATTTTGCTGGTGTATTTTCACAGCAGTCTGTCCCATTCCGAAACTCTCAAATAGCTCCCTAAACTTTACAGAATACACTTAGACTCCTTTATGTGCTACCCACTCCCTTCTTCACAGTGACTTTACACATCAATAACCGAGTCTCCGTGTTTTATATGTTTCTTACACGGAGAGGAAAACACACCCTCCTTTTGCAACTATAGATTTGACAAATGCACCGATTCTCCAAATAGCAAGGCTGTGTATACGATGTTAACGTTTGAGTGGCCTAGACAAGCTTTTATCCTTGAAAGTTTAGGCTGTTTCTATTTATATGAGCAATTCAGATTTGTCCTTTTAAAGAGAGCATACAACTTAATACATGATACTCTAGATGGTTGTGGAAATTTCTGGGACAGTAAAAAACTAAACCCATTAATGATTTTAGTTTTTTTTTTTCCCCCCTTTCAAATCCTGGTTCAAATATTACCGAAGTCCTCTATCTCAATATTAGTGTAATAAAATACATCTATCCTCGTTGATTAGTGATTCATTCATCACTGATCCAGGTGAAACGTCTAATTGTGAATCGTGTTACTCTTATCATAAATTGAATTGTGATTACACGGATCGGTTGCCAGTTGCTTGGATCGCAAAAGCACCTCCAAGCGAACATCCACAATTCTTAAGACAACTTGGGGCCTCGGAATAAAACCTATTTTCCCATATATTTCATTATTAATTTATTACTGATTCAGTTAACATGGTGTTATAAACATGGTGTTGTTGATAAACGAGGATAGATATCTTTGAAAGTCAAGCACTAAACTGAGGTTAAATTCCATGAAACAAATAATAAAATCACGCTAACTGAAATCAATCTACTCCAAGCACATCAATGACTGTTAATCGAATGGCGATGTCCTTAATGTAGGAGGCAAGTTCCTAGTGCGCAAAATCTAAGATTTAATTTGAATTCATAGATGAAATTGTTTCACTTCAAAGATATTATTATTATTATTATTATTATTATTATTATTATTATTATTATTATTATTATTATTATTATTATTATTTATAGGAAAACAACAACGTTATTTCTTTCTTGTAATTTTTTCTAAATCAGAGACGTAATACTTCGAAGAAAAATACATTCAAACTCTTGATACAATGCACTTGGGAGGTATGTTTCGTCTCTTGTTCGTGGGTAAAATTGATTTTCAGTTAATGCGATATTGTTATTTGTTTCTGATTATGATTAATTCTTTCGGGTTAAAAAAAACAGCAAGATATATATATACACACACAAAAAGTACGGGGGTTTAGTTCACAGGTGATCTGAATGAATAGGCACGCTAAGTAAATGTTGTAACGGATTACTAGGACTCCAAGGTTATAGCCGAGACGGTAGTTATGGATGGAACCATTACAGATTTCCGATGCAGTGGATATATAATTGTTAAAGAGGACAACAAACATTGAGGCAAGGTAAACATCTCAAGTCGTATATAGAAACAGGTATAAGACTTCGAATATTTTCCAATGAATATATTGTATAGGCGCAGGAGTGGCTGTGTGGTAAGTAGCTTGCTTACCAACAACATGGTCATGAGTTCAGTCCCACTGCGTAGCACCTTGGGCAAGTGTCTTCTACTATAGCCTCAGGCCGACCAAAGCCTTGTGAGTGGATTTGGTAGACGGAAACTGAAAGATGCCCGTCGTATATATATATATATATATATATATATATATATATATATATATATATATATATATATATATATATATATATATATATATATGTATGTGCGTTTGTGTGTCTGTGTTTGTCCCCCCACCATCGCTTGACAACCGATGCTAGTGTGTTTACGTCCCTGTAACTTAGCGGTTCGGCAAAAAGAGACCGATAGAATAAGTACTGGGCTTACAAAGAACAAGTCCTGGGGTCGATTAGCTCGACTAAAGGCGGTGCTCCAGCATGGCCGCAGTCAAATGACTAAAACAAGTAAAAGAGTAAAAAGTATACGACTTAAGATATTTGCCTTGCATTAATGCTTGTTGTCCTCTTTAACAATTATATATGTATATATATATATATATATATATATGTATATTAGATATATATATATATGTATATTAGATATATATACATATGTATATATTAGATATTTATATATATATATATATATATATATATATATATATATATATATATATATATATGCATATGTATATATTAGATATATGTGCAAATGCACATATTTGATAAATATATATGTGTATATATTACGCGCGCGCGCATGCACATACACATATCTATATATGCATACACCAAGAAACAAAATAACACTACACAATGCAATTTTAGAAATACAGTACAATAAAATAAATAAATAATGAATTATTGCATTTGATATTTTATTGGTGTCGGACATCTTGGATATAGAAAGTGCAGAGAAAATCCGGCAGTAATCGAAAATTTGTTACTAAATTGTATTCATAAAACCTCTCTGAAATAACTTGTACATTGAAAATTTCAAGGAATACACTGATAATTGCTAATTAAATTAATAGTCGTGAAGATATCCAAACCAGAGTACCCATTACTGGACTCTTGATTGCAATTATCATCTACGTATCAACTCATTATTGTGAGATCAAATTCGTGCTGTTAGTTGACCCTTGCATTCCTGGCAGAATAGATAGGTACCAGCAATTTAGTCAAGTAGATGTAGTCTCTTCCTGCGTCACGAATAAATTTCATCTTGTATGAATGGACTCAAGTATCGATTTCGACGAATAAATACGCCAGTTATTCAATCAATACAACTACATACTCATTTACTTAATGCTTAAGTGACGAAGTATTCCACAGAATCTCGTTGTCATAGCGTAATTTTCAAGTAGATACAGCGAGACACTGCGTTTCAAGGATGGACCTTCGAATTACAGCAATAGTTTCCATCTAACCAATTTCACTAAAATGGCTTGGCTTGAATTGCCTAAAGAAATAATTTATTAATTATCATTCATCGTTTATTAGTTGCAAAACTGATAAATTTAGTCGGCATTTGTTAATTTTAAACAGCACAACGAAAAATTTAATCAAATTACGTTATTAAATTGTCGATATAAATTTGAAAATTCGAAAAGAAAAATAAATAAATGAAATGACAAAATATAACATAAACACATTGTTGAACATTTTCAAAATATGTTCATTTTAGTTGATATCAAATCATTTAACGTATTTAGAATCCGTACAAAATACATTTTCAACTTTAATTTAAACATCAGTTCTTCTGGAATGAATTATCACATTGTCATACTATTTATTAAATCATAGCAGATCTAATTCAATCATTCGACCTGTTTTATGCTCAAACTTGTTAGATCTAGTGTCTCACACCTTCCTTAAAACGTCGTTCTATCAAAACTTCACCATCCAACTCCCGAAACTATGAGATAATGCACGATTAATTCAATACAATGTATATAAATAAGTATTACAATTTGTAGAATAATCTGAATGCTAAAGGTTAAATAATTTATAATACAAGCTGTCCAGAAGCTTTTATTAGTTCGTCAAGTATGAAAATTGTAGTAAGGTATATAGTAAACTTTTGACAGCTGCTCATTTTGCGCCATTATTATATTTTGACAATCTTTATTTTTTGTTAGAAAGCTGACACATCTATTCCTTTATTCTAACTCATTTTGTGCTTTATAAAATATTTATAAATCATTTTTTTGACTATTTTTGTTTAGAGATGGATAAGTCGGAAATTCGCACAGTTTTGAAATATGAGTTCTCTCTTGGAAATACAGCATCACAGACAGCTCGGAATATTAATGGAGTATTTTATTCTAATTTGATGCAATTTAGTTGAGAATTTAGTGGTGAATGATATTTAAAAGTTTTTTGAACTCGGTATTGGCACAATGGTTTACATTAAAATTTTAGCAGGATTTAAATTCTTTTTTCTTTCCACACCAAAATATATTCAATTTTTTCAGTGTTACCCGATTTTACGGAAAACATTTGTCAGATGAATATATTGCTTGTGTGGATCGAGTAAACTTTGCAACGTTTCTTGTGGCAGAATGTTGTGTTTATCTTCTTTCTTTTATCTTTTACTCGTTTCTGTCATTGGACTGTGGCCATGCTGGGACACCGCCTTGAAGAGTTTAGCCGAACAAATCGACCGAATACTTATCTTTGAGCTTTTTATTCAATATATCAGTCTCTATTGCCAATCAGCTAGGCTATTATGACGTAAATAAACCAACACCGGTTCTCAAGCGGTGATGGGGACAAACATAAACAGAAAGACACACACATATACACACACGCACACACACACACACACACACACACACACACACACACACACACACACACACATACATACATGATGGCCGTCCACTCGTGACCGAGGAAGATTATTGCCGACTTTCAGGAACATTCTGCGCTCTAGTACTAACTTACATTTTGCATTTACGGCTCCGTTGGTGGCTAATGAGCCCTGCTCTTGATAAGCATACACGACTGCAAACATTGCAGATTAAGCTTCCCCCATTCACTATACGAGCCGTGCGCTTTCGCGCAGCTCGCTTAAGTTCTTCATGCTGGATACGTACTCTCTCAAAAGTGTCGATCCCCTCCTTAACCTGCTTCCTCCATCTGTGGCGATGACAGGCATTGTTCTCCCAGTCAGTGTCCTGCATATCACAGGCCTTTAATTAGGACTTGACACAGTCCTTAAAGCGCAGAAAACACACGCACACACACACATACATACATACATACATACATACATACATACATACATATACAAGGTGGATGGAAAGTAACTAGTAATTAGAAATTACTTATAGAATTTTTTGTATTACTGAAGTCATGACGAAAACATTTTTCAAACAGAAAAAAAACTAATGAAGATTTCTTATTTTCTTATTGTCTTATTTCTTACTTTCCAGATAGCCGGTTGCTTGATTATTCAGGAGTGAGTTAAGATAGCAGCACGCTATGAAGTGTGGAATTCCATTGTTTTGGTTCAGAGATGGTGGCATGCATGGAAAGATAAGCATGCAACACAATGTTCGGAGACATTAAAAAGTTGTCATGCATAGCTGATGACCATGGGCTCTGTGAACGATGCAAGAAGAAGTGGTCATCCAACCACATCCCGATCAGCGGAGAACTTGGCAACAGTGCAGGAAGTGCTTAATCGCAGCCCGCAAAAATCAACGCTTCAAACAGCTCATGAAAATAGACTAACAAGACACGCAATACGTACGGTGTTGAATAAAGAATTGAATTTACGTCGGTACTGGAGCTAAAACCTGAAGACTGTGGCCGCAGAAGTCCAGAAGTCCAGATCTCACTCCATGTGATTTTTATACAAAAGAGACAGAACCTCGCACACCGGAGGAGTTGGAGGCACGGATTCAGGATGTTCTTAATGATGTCCCAGACGACGTCCTTCACACGGCTGCTCATTCCATCCTTGGCAGTCTGAGAAAATTGGTTGACACTACCAGTGATTACGTCGAAATATGAAGATTTACTTTCATTTTCCCATGTAATAACGAACATGTATCATTTGTTTCAATAAATTTGTCATGGGAATATGGATTTTATTACCAATTTTTAATGCCTACTTACTTTTCACCCACCCTGTATATATATATATATATATTTGTGTGTGTTTGTGTGTGTGTGTGTGTGTGTGTGTGTGTGTGTGTGTGTGTGTGTGTAGTCATTAGTTCATATATCCGAAAAAAAAACACACTCTACCAAAATCGTTAGCACGCCAGGCAAAATGTTCAGCGACATTTTGTCCGTCTTTACGTTCTGGCTTCAAGTACCGCCGGGGTCAACTTAGCTTTTCGTCCTTTCTAGGTCGATAAAATAAGTACCAGTTGAGCACTAGGGTCGGTGTCATCGACTTAGTCCCCATCTCTCGAAATTGCTGACCTTGTGTACCAACATTTCAAACCAATATTCTTAATAAAAACTGAAATAAACAATATTAGTCCATTCATTTATCTCTCCAACTTCGTAGCCTACTCTTCTTCTTAGAGTCAAAGGGCCAAAGGGTCAAAAGGTCAGAGTCTTTAGACACACTTTTCAGAGGATACGTCGGAAGAAATCATCAGCATAGGATCCGGCTGGTTCTCTCTGTGGAACCAAATGAAGCTATGGATGTTATCCGATGATCTCGATTGCAGCCAAGCCTAGATCTCCCCAACAAGTTGGCTCATCGGTAAACTCTGTCCTGCAATTCTTTCTTCAAACATTCCCTTTAGTAGATAAGAAGCTAATTTAGCAGAAATTAAGAAGATAACCAGAGAATCTATATGCTGGTATGGTGTGCTAGTGGAATCATAAAACTGTCAACAGATCCTCATGCTTAGGTAGCTATGATGCATAATAGAGGTATACACACGCGCATACACACACACACACACACACACACACACACACACACACACACACACACACACACACACACACACACACACATATTTATAGATATTCCTCAGGTATCAGAGCTGTGACCAATGCCGGATTTAGGACAAATGAGGGCCTGTGCTAGTTAAGTTATGAGGCCCCTTACTTGGACAGGGGCCCCTTACAGGGTTCCTGGTCAACGGGGCCCTGTACTTAAGCAAACCTTAGCACAATTGTAAATCTGGCACTGGCTGTGACCTACCAATGCAGAGAAGTAACGGCTTGACCTAGAGCGATTCCCTGATCTCTAAGTTATGCACGTTTTCAAGTAATGTTACTTAAGCAACCTGCTTCAGAGAAACCCCATTTCTTCTGTTTGTATTCGAGATCGTATTCCTTCGGTTGCTGTGATCTAGTCCCTGACTAGATCATGAAAAGCATAATTGAAGAAAAATAAAAATTTAAGAAATTGTATTAAGCTAAAAAAGGAAAAGAAAAAACAACAGAAACGAAAATATATTTTGTTTCTTAATTTTGCAACTAAAATCGCATTACTATACTAATTGAATTATGACAAGAAAATCCCGATATATATATAGTGAGACTTTGCATTCTGTAAAAAAAAAATGGAAAATGTTGCTACATTTTTGCAATTGAATACCTTTTATATACTACACAGCGTATTTAATAATCCATGTTGTTTATATAAACATACTTAACCTTTCTATGAAGCTTTTTGTGGGGTTACAGAGATTTGATGCTCAGTAACTCGAGAATAACGATTTGGATAAGCATTCGGCTTACATTCAATCAATTACAGCCGCTCACGTGGGATTTTTTACTAGGAGTTAAATCCTTGGAGGCTTAACTGCAAAATTAAACATATATAAAGGCTTGCGAAGGATATATGCTTCTGCTACCACTACAGCTACTGCTGCTATTTTTTGTTACTACTACTACTACTACTACTACTACTACTACTACTACTACTACTACTACTACCGGTACGGTCACAACTCTCACTCCTGCTGCTGAATGAAAAAAACAATCTACTCTTACACCTACGACTTCCACTATTTCCACAATTGCTGCAACTAATGATTAAGTCCCAAGTATGCTACAACGACTACTACTACTACTACTACTACTACTACTACTACTACTACTACTACTACTACTACTACTACTACCACCCACACCGTACGGCTTTTCCTAACGATACGAAACAATGCTATAATGAACAATTAATTTAATTAATCTCCTACTTTCTTTTTTGCATGAGTATATATATTTTAACATTTGAAACGTGTAGTAAGTTTGAAAAAGATCTAAATATTTCGTCCCGTTTATCCCTTTGTTTCTAAAATAGATGCTCTCGTGTGAAACTTCATATTTTATATATATATATATATATATATATATATATATCGAAACGCCGGTGTTGAAACGGGGGTAGCTGATGAAGTAGAATGTTCTCTATGTGGCTTGTGTGTTTTCTCGTCTACGTTTTGTTTGCAATGTCCTGTACCCAGATATGCACCTATACATACAGGTGGATGTCGGTACGCACATACCTGTACGTATATATGCATATACTCATTTACTATTTGTTTATATATATATATATATATATATATATATATATATATATATATATATGCGGACGTTTCGTGTATATTTCTGCAAAATATATTGAAAAAAAAAACGATCGTACTGATGAGTTACGGACTATTACGTAAGTAATTTTCGTTAATAGCGAAACCGGTCAACGATTAATTCTTTATATTTTGGATATTTTCATTTGTCTTGCTCGCTTACGTTCTGGAGTTTGCTGAATTTTCTTGAGAACAATCTTTTCTTAGTGGTCAGATCGTAGGAGGTCTACTTCTAGCATAATGGATGTCCACTTAGTGGTCACCCCTATTATATATATATATATATATATATATATATATATATATATATATATATGTGTGTGTGTGTGTGTGTGTGTGTGTATGTATATGTATATATAATTTTTAGTGGTCAGATCGTAGGAAATCTACTTCTAGCATAATGGATGTCCACTTAGTGGTCACCCCTATTATATATATATATATATATATATATATATATATATATATATATATATGTGTGTGTATGTATATGTATATATAATTCTTAGTGGTCAGATCGTAGGAGATCTACTTCTAGCATAATGGATGTCCACTTAGTGGTCACCCCTATTATATATATATATATATATATATATATATATATATATATATATATATACATACATACATATATATATATATATATATATATATATATATATATATATATATATACATATATATATGTGTGTGTATGTATATGTATATGTATATATAATTTTTTTGTGTCAGCGTTCTTTAAACATTTGTTAATTGGTTTTTGCTGCCTTGTCGCAGTGTGTTTGTGCTTTCCCTCCTCATATGAGGAGAGTTGGCCTAATGGAGAGGAAGAAGAGAATGTTCTATTCGGATGTCAGCTTTACTGAGTTGTCGTCTTCTGAAGATGAATTGTTGAGAGTTATTGGGAAAAGAGCAAAATTGAAAAGGAAAGTTCTAAAGGTTTGCTAAGTAGGGACGGGTATAATGTGGACTTGTCCCTCCCGGAGGAAATGCTGATTGACATAAGGGAAAGAAACATTACGTTCAAGACTTATTCGGTTAAAGTAGGAAAAATAGACATTATGACTGCAAGCCAAATTGAGAAAGCGCTTAGGCCAATTTGGCATGAAATGACATACCTGGCAAGAGGAAACAAATTTGGTACGGAGTAAGTGAGGATGAAAGACAAGGCAACAATAAAAAGGCGCGCAGCAGAAACCATCAAAAACGAAGAAATAGTCCTTCTACCCACGTACCTTGGACGACGTGCAACCAGCGTAAAGGTCGGCGGAAACGTTGGAAAGGGCGACGGAAACCATTACGATGGACGCGGTGATAATGAGGGTAAAGGCAGAATCCCTCGATATTACAAATGTGGTCTAAACGGCCACATTAGAGTGGACTGCCCTTCACCGACCAAAAAGACAACGGAAGAACAAGAGAAGAAAATGGAAGAACCGGTGGAGGAAACAGGAAAAAAGAAGACTTTGCCGCCAGCAATGGAGTAGAGGCGTGAAACGTGGAGGACGGTGAGTGGAGGAAACAAAAGAAAACGAAAAAAAGGCAAGTGATACGGGCTTAAAACACCAACCCACACCCTCTCAGCCTCACAACTACCACAGACACCAAGCCTACCCATTCCCCTCCGACACTAAAATAAAAAATAGACACACGCTCACAAGGACCCCCAAAATTCCCCTCCCCCAGCTAAAAGGAAAAAAGTTTTATAGGTATGATTTATGACATAAGAACTAAACCAGGATATAGCTTCATGGAAAGATGTAAAAAGCGTGGAGACTGAGGAGCATGATAATGTGAAGGAGTGGCACAGTTGTGTGAAATTAACCAAAGAACGAACAGATATATTAGAAAGATTTGATTATGGGTATGAGTATTGGGAAGTAAACTTGGACAGAGATGAGATGCCATTAATTATAGATTACACAGATATTTTGAAAAGAATATAAAACAGACATTCTTAAAGGAACTGGGTTTAATAGAGAAAAGATATAAATGAGGCTGCACGGATATGAGGCCGAGTAGCTTAATTCCATTTTTTTCATTTTTTTTTACTCTTTCATATATTTTTTTATACGTTTGTCCTATTTTTTTCTTGTTGTGTGTCCCCACATGTTATGTATTGTCTCCTGGTGGGTAATAAAAAATTAGGACGTTGGTGTTACCTTGACGGAGGTTTGCGCTCTCTGAGTGCTTTTGTTCTATTTGATATTGCACATATAAACATTTTTACTTCGGTAATTCTATGCGAGTTACTACAGCGCCACATGATATTCCTGAGGTATATGTAGCATTGTGTTCTTAATTCTGCAGGGATTGGAGGAGAGTACACTCCTCCTGAGGGTGTACTGCATTAGTTTGTTTTGTTATGGAGTTTAGTTTCTTGCTTCTTGTTATATTAGTGTTTGTTCAGATGCGTGTAGTGTGGGTAATTTGAGTTGTGTTACTTTATAGAGCCTTAATCATGTATAGTATATTTGCACAAGTTGTGGTGTATTAGATTGTAAGGTACTTATTGCATAAGGTGTGTGTTTTGTGTGAAGATAGTTCTAGTTCAGGTATTCTACAGGAGTGATAGTGTGCTGCGCCGAATCGATAGCACACAGTTCTGAGTTCAAATTCCGCCGAAGTTGATTTTGCTGCTCATCCTTTCGGGATTGATAAAATAAATACCAGTTGACTACTGAGGTCTATGTAATCGACTTACTCCCTCGCCAGGCTTGCTGGCCTTGTATATAAATTCTTCTTCTTCTTCTTATTATTATTATTGTTATTATTATTATTATTATTATTATTATTATTATTATTATTATTAAGGTGGCGATCTGGCAGAATCCTTAGCGCGCTGCATGAAATGCTTATCGGATTCCGCCGAGGTTGACTTTGCCTTTCATCCTTTCGGGGTTGATTAAATAAGTACCAGTTTCGCACTGGGGTCGATGTAATCATCTTA
Organism: Octopus bimaculoides; assembly: GCF_046866305.1. NCBI lineage: Eukaryota > Metazoa > Mollusca > Cephalopoda > Octopoda > Octopodidae > Octopus > Octopus bimaculoides. The sequence goes on along the minus strand of NC_142929.1, from coordinate 35,445,533 downwards.
CCTCTCTCTCCGCAAATTTCAGGCCTTGTGTCTATAATAGAAATGACTACTACTACTACTACTACTACTACTACTACTACTACGCCCTTGCCGATACAGCTTACATTAGAAAAATACACCAATATTATCATAATACGTCAGGTGACTATTCTTACGATATGAAAGTAATGAAGCGCTCGATTTAGTCTGCTGGGCTCACTATATGAAGCAAAATATAGAACAGGTGAAGATAATAAATACACGACACGAGGCGTTGAGTTGTTCTATGTTCTGAAAGCTCAAGTAGTTGAAGAAACAATTACTTTACGATAATTTAGGCTCCAAATTAAGAAATTGATATTTTATTCCGTTATTATTTTTTTTGTTGGCATTTCAGTCATTTGTACTGCGGCTGTGCAAGGGTGACACTTTCAAACGTTTGAGTCGATTATATTAAACCCGTTACTTTGTCTGGTTCTTAGTTTATTGAGCTTCAGTGGAAACTGAAAGAAGTATGCCGGGTGCAAAAGGACTAACTTAGAAGTAGTGGAATACAACATTTTCGCCTGACGAACCGATTCATACATTCCGCAGTCTACCTCAGTACGTGTGTACATGGCTAGAGTAGTACAGAGTAGTACAAATTACTGAAATATTAATAAAAAATCTCTATATATGAATTCACCTTAATAAGTCTATATTATAACGAAGTTATGTCAGTGAAAAGGTCGCGGTTTCAAAGCGACGAAAATATTTTGACACAAAGGTAATTTCAATGTTGAAGTGAAACTAACGGTTTTTGTGTGTTCTTGAATGGCTTACAAACATCTTCCATGCTGTAATTGATTTTGTTTCAGCACACGGTCTCAGATCAAGTCACTTGCTATGCATGTACATATCGAGCGTTATACTAATACATCTGTTTGTTCTCTACATCACCTATCTTCGGTTGTCAAATGGGGGGAGACGCAAACACATACACGCACACATATATATGTCTACAGAAACGCGTGCGCGTACCCCCCCCCCCCCCCACACACGTACTCACAACTGCAAATTGGGATTCGAAAAATCAAACAATATTGACAGTAAGTTCTCTATAGGGTGTTCGGCCATCAAGGAAAGGAGATAGTGGTTGAACACAGGGTATACAACTAATGTCACTATGCATCTAAAAATCAGGGAATCATATTATTGGAGAGTGTATAATAGTCAAATTCAAGAGAGAGAAGAGGTAAAAAATATTAATGCCATACGTTGACAGCTGTTTCGTAATCTATATTCAGTTACTTCATCGATGCAAAAACATCCTATACACATAAGAATATATACAGGTGTATACATATTATATTGTAACATGATGAATCAGATTATTCTTGAGAACATTTCATTGGTATTAAACACTTAACTCAGTGTATATACAAACATATCTCTCCTCCCGCAATCTCCCTCTCTCTCACCCTGAATAAATTTATATGTATATGTGCTTGTGTGTGCGTGTATGTCTGTGGAGGAAGGAAGGAAGGAAGGAAAGAAAGAAATGATAGGGTTACCTCCATCAGAGAATTAAAGAGATCATTCACACGTGGTTTCAATACTTTTGAGAAAACACAATTCTATTTACATCCTGACTGTTCAATGAAAGAACAATAGCTTCGAAGCCATAAGTTTCGAACAGTTAATCTCTGATTAGATATTCTTTTATTTGTTCCAGTCATTTGATTGAGGCCATGCTGGAGTACCGCATTTAGTCGAATATATCAACCCAAAGACTTATTCTTTGTAAGGACTTATTCTATCGGGTCTTTTGCTGAATCGCTAAGTTACGGGGACGTAAACACACCAGTATCGATTGTCAAGCGATGTTGAGGGGACAAACACATACATACAAACATAGACACACACACACACACACACACACACACACACACTCAAAAACATATATATATATATATATATATATATATATATATATACGGCGGGCTTCTTTCAGTTTCCGTCTACCAAATCCATTCACAAGGCTTTGGACGGTCCGACGCTATAGCAGAAGGCACCCATCCAAGGTGTCACGCAGTGGGACTGAACCTGGGACCATGTGGTTGGTAACTAAGCTATTTGCCACACAACCACTTCTGCGTCTCCAAATATCAATGTTTTGCATATTTTTAGACATCAATAATTTCTCAGAAACATTTGTTTTAAGATAATAGATTATGTTATGTTAAACCGATCAGTATCTAAACAACGAATTAACCAAGTAAAAGTGGAATTCTATTATCTATTGCGAGAGTTGGTAGACTGTGATATGTGAGTTACATTCTCCTGGTAGTGACATAAACCTGGTCACATGCTTTATCGTCGGTCAGTTGTCATTAATCAAAACGATACGCTAACAATGAGTAACCCTTTACCAGTTGTTTATTTGTACGTGTTTTCCGAGGCGTTTTTAGTGAAATAATGATAATCCACCAAATCTGCTTATCATACACGTAATCATGTTTACTTATTCATGTATGTATTTGTTTTATTATCGACGAATAACTCTATTTTTTCATGTAAATCAGTGGGAAAAATGCGGCGATCTGGCAAAATCGTTAGCAAGCCGAGCAAACGCTTAGCGGCCTTTTATCTGTGTTCAAAGGTAAACTTTAGCATTCATGCCTTTCGGGGTGGATAAAATAAGTACTAGTTGAGCACTGGGGTCAATGTAATCGACTTACCCCTCCAATAATCTTACTGGCCTTGTGCCAAAATTTCAAATCAGTATTTCGTGTTTTAAAGGCGGCAAGCTGGTAGAATCGTTAGCACACCGGGTGAAACACTTAGCGACATTTCGTCCATCTTCATGCTGTGAGTCCAAATTCTGCCGAAGTCGACTTTGCTATTCACCCCTTCCTTGTAATTGCTGAACTTTGAAACCAGTATAAATATGTGGTTCTCAACTGGGACACATATCTTCCTAGAGGTTCATGTAAGACTTTTAGAGCTCTACACAAGTAAAATACTAATTTGAGGAACCACAATAGTATTTTAAGGATTCATAAAAAATGCGTTATTTTGGCTCTGTTTATTGCAAGAATCAGCTAGGCTCATTTCTCAAACGTTTAACATAGTTCATCCTACACATGTCTCCACTCCGTCGGTTACGAGGAAGAGGGTTCCAATTGAGCCAGTCAACGGAACAGCCTGTTCACGAAATTTACGTGCAAGTGGCTGAGCACCCCACAGACACGATTACCCTTAACGTAGTTCTCAGAAAGATTCAGCGAGACACAGTGTGACAAGGCTGGTCCTTTGAAATCAGGTACTACACATTTTTGACAAATGAGTGAACTGAAACAACGTGAATTAAAGTGTCTTGCTCAAGAACCCGAGGTGTCGCCGGGAATTGAACTCATGCTCTTATGATCGTGAGCTGAATACCCTAACCATTAACCCACATTTCGCTCACACTACACATGTTAATGTGTGAAAAAGAAAATAAGAATTTTGAAATGAAAATCTAAAATTATATCTTTAAAACATCGAATGGTTATGGTGGGCCACATGAATAGAGTCGTAATCAAAGGGGTCGATAGTGAAAAAGTGGTTGAGAACCACTTATATGAATGAATAGTTCCTAATATAAAAGATTTATTCTAATTTTAAGTTTAGCAGCCTAATACTCGAACGCCGTACGGAAGCACAAGTGAATCCTGTATCTATTGTTTCACTCATCGTATTGCAGCAAAATGGCCCCACAACGTGCTCCTAGAACTAATGTTTTTCTTTTTTTAGGCAGGCATTTATTCTATTAAGTTACGGGGCTGTAAATAAACTAACAACGGTTGTCAAATGGTGGGAGAGGCAAACAAACAGACATACATATATGTATACACACACACACACACACACACACACATGATGCGCTATGAAGCAGTTTCTCTCAACCAAATTTACTCACATGGCGTTGTTCGATCCAGGACTATTGTAGAAGACAATCGCCCAGAGCAGCACAGAAAATCTCGCTTCACATCTTTCTTGGATATTAAAATAATTTTAATTCCCAATCATTTATTTCGTTCTTCTTATGTGTTAACAGACAAAACAGACAATAAACCTATTAACGGGTAAGCGCCAGACAGAGACCAAAACTCTTAGCGCAGTGCCAGAAAACCAGAAATTCCTTTTAGTGGTTATAACTTAACCAAAAGCAAAACAATGACAATAACAACAGCATACGCATAACATTATATGAAGCGATTCTGTGTGTGTGTGTGTGTTTGTGTGTGTGTGCGTGTGTGTGTGCGTATGTTTGTATGTATTCGTGTGCTTGTTTTGAGCATTGTGCAAATATGTTGGTAATAATATATGAAGTTAAATGCCACCGTCTGCCTATTGACTAATTGATCCGAATCTTATCTTGTTTTCTGAAGGATTTGAACGAGATACCAATCCGTCGCAGAGTTGATACCCCTTCCCAACTGTCGCCGGCGCTCATTTGCAGTTGAGAGGGCTAGAATAATAGACACGACGTCCCTTGCATAGGGACACAACGTCATGTCGACTCGTTTGTTTCTTGGTGAGTTCAACAGACATGCAAATACACACACACACACACGGATGTAGCGAAACGTATACTCATAGACATGGATGTAGTGAAACGTATAATGATAGACACGAATAAAATGAAATGTACAATCAGAGACACGAATGTAGCGAAGTGATCGATCATAGACACGAATATAGCGAAATATATAGTCAGAGACGTGGATGTAGCGAAACTTGTAGCCATAGACAGGGAGATAGTGAAACGTACAATGATAGACACGATTATAATGAAATGTACAATCATAGACACGCACATAGTGAAACGTATAATCATAGACACGAATATTGCGAAACGTACAATCATAGACATGTATGTAGCGAAACGTATAATTATAGACATGGGTATAGCGAAACGTATAATCATAGACTTGGATATAGTGAAACGTACAATGATAGACACGAATATGATGAAATGTACAATCATAGACACAAATGTAGCGAAGCGATTGATCAGAGACACGAATATAGCGAAACGTATAGTCATAGACAGGGATGTAGCTAAACGTATAATCATAGACACGAATATTGCGAAGCGTACAACCTTAGACACAGATGTAGCGAAACGTATGATCCTAGACATGAATGTAGCGAGATGTATAATAATAGACATAGATATAGTGAAACATATTATCATCGACATATATATATATATATAGCGAAATTTGAATATTGCAAAAAGTATAGCTATAGACACGGACGTAGCGAAACGCATAATCATAGACATGGTTATAGCGAAACGTGTAATCATCAACGCAATCATACATTACTCTATTGCTCTACTCCTACTTCTCATATTTCTGGCTCCATCGTCTCCTTTCCTTTCCACCGCCACCTCCATGCTTTTCAAAATTTATTCCACTGTACTACTAGGATTATATGCTTTCGTTGTTGCATGTACACACACACGCGTGCGCGTTCACTCTTCCCGCCTCTCTCTTCTGCTCATCCACTAGTCATTGACTTGTCACTCACGCATCATATTAGCGGTAACACTTTTGGGGTTCTGGAACACACACACACACACACACACACACACACACACACACACACACACACACACACACACACACACACACACACAGTAACGCTTATTGATAACAAGACAACCCTTATTTAGTGAGCTGACAGAATCATTAGCATGTCGGGCCGGACAAATGCTTAGTGGCGTTTCGTACGTCTTTACGCTCTGAGTTCAAATTCTGCTGAGGTAGACTTTGCCTTATTTGACACTGGGGTCGATGTAATAGACTTATCCTCTCTCGCAAAATTGCTGGCCTTATGTCAAATATTGAAATCAATATTGAATGCTGTCCTAAAAACTAAATTGTCAAAAGCTAAATCAGTGGTTCCTAACCTGGTGTTCGCGGACCCCTGGTGGTCCACAAAGGTATATATAAATATATACACAAGGATAAGCATATTAAAAGGGGTTCGTGGGAAAACACATTTAAATAAAAGGGTTGGGAACTACTGTTGGGAACCACTATGAAAAGGTTGCCAACTACAGAGCTAAAAGATGCATAGTTATGAGTAGTAGTTAAACCATGCGTTCAATTAGAAACTGCAACCCATATCGCTTCATGAACCCTTCACTGTTAAATCACCGATCAACAACCATGGGCAGTGCTCAAGAATTTACACCTGAATGTGAAAGGAAGGAAGATTACTATTATAATACCAAATTTTGGGGGAGAGAAATGGCATGAATGGATTTGATAACTTTGATATCTGTTACCTTTTACTTGTTTCGGTCATTGTACTGAGGCCATGCTGGAGTACCTCCATGAATGGTTCCATAGAATAAATCGATCTCAGTACTTACGTTGATTGCCAGTTATTCTATCGGCCCGTTTTGCCGAACTGCTATGTTACAGGATGTAACCAAACTAACCCAGGCTGTCAAGTGGCAGGGAGATACAAATACAAACGCAAAGACGCACACATGTGTACATGCATGCATATGAATTCATTCATGCATGTAAACATACACACATACATACATACATACATACATGTGTGGTGTGTCAGTGTGAGAAGGAGAAAGAGTGAGAAAGAAAAAAAATGGAATGATGTATACCCAAATTTACAATTATATATATATATATATATATATATATATATATATATATATATACACACATATATATACTACAGACAACGGGCTTCCATGCAGTTTCCGTCTGCCAAATTCACTAGCAATGCCCGTGGCAATAGTAGAAGACATTTGCCCAAGATACCAGTCAGTATTGTCCACGTAGGTGCAATGTGAAATTCTTAGACGCACACCCGATATCTATTACAACGAACATATTCTTTTACTTGCTTCAGCCATTTGACTACGGCCATGCTGGAGCACTGCCTTTAGTTGAAAAAATCGAACCCAGGACTTATTCTTTATAAGCCTAGTACTTATTGAGCCGGTTCTTTTGCCGAACCGCTAAGCCACGGAGACATAAAATCACCAACATCGGTTGTCAAATGATGGTGGGAGTACACACACACACAAATATATACACACAAATATATATATATATGAAAGGCTTCTTTCAGTTTCCTTTTACCAAATCCACTCACAAGGATTTGGTCGGCCCGACGCTATAATAGAAAACACTTGCCTAGTGGGACCAAACCAAGAACTATGTGGTTTGGAAGCAAGCTTCTTACTATACAGCCAAGCGTGCGCCTGTGTAAAATATTTTAAAAGATTCCTTGTCTAAGACGTACCAGTGATAATGAACAGAATTATTTTCCAGTGGGCCACTTTAATCACGAGATCACAACAGTGAAATGTTTGGGATTGAGTAGTTCGTGCGCAGTATAAAGGAACTCTATTAAAAGGGTTAAGTTAAAATGCATGTCATGACAACTAAAAAGGGATGGCCAATTGCAAAAAAAAAAACAAAAAAAAAACAGAGGACTATGTAATAGAATTCATGATTATGTATGTAGTAACCAGCCTTAATGGATCATAGAGAGGAAGGTCAAGCAACTTCATTCAAATAGAACTACAGGTTTTCTGAACAAATTGTAGCAGATGAGAATGACTAGAGTACTATTTGACACCTGACTGACGTTTTGTTTTAGAGCGAAAGGGTGTTAGCATTGCGTTGTACCTCTCATATGAATGCTGTAATTTATTATGGTGACTTCATTGTTCTGGTTGAATTATGTTTTATTTTTATTTTATTATTTTATATATACGTATGAGGACACTAAAAGAAAGATTTTTATTAAACGGTATTTATCAGTTGAATCACAAAATATTTTTCTCCTCTTCAAAGTAATCTCTTTGTTAGCTTTTGATGCTAATATGTTAACAGTAACTATATAGTATGCATAGCTGGATCAAACACATTTTGAAACAGCAATAATTCGTGTGTATGTGTGTGTGAGCGAGTGAGTGCGTGTGTGTGTGTTGTCCGTGTGTGCGTTCGCGTGTGTTTTTGTGTGCTTGATGTATGTGCGTGTGTATATACATATATATATTTCTACTTATAAATGTATATATATATGCATACCTACATTTATAAACACACACATACACATATGTGCACACGCTCGTGCATATGTTTCAAGACTATCATTTATTAGTTGTTCTCTAGACATAATTAATTTCAGCATTTAAGTTAAATATGTAGTAAAATATTATACAATTCTAAATAGGACATAGTCCTTAAATAAATAGATATAATTATCTTGCCCACTAGAGCGCCATTATGAAATATTTTGCCGCATTCAAATACGTCCCTTTTAGATTAGGATTTCAAGTCCTGCTCCTGTTCTCTTTGCAGTTCACCTTTAAAACGTCGCCAAAAATAAGTTACGATCGACCGAATGAGTAAAAGTGGGGGATATAATCCACCATACCCTACAAGACGGTGTCCCAGCATATCTACAGTCCAAAACTGAAGTCAGATACAGAATATAAGACTAAAATAAATATCTGCAGTTCGTAGACTGAGAATGTTAACCTCTCATGTTTTGCACCTCAGGATGATGTAATAGATTTAACAAGATAGAAATCTATCATTGGGTTTATTATTAGGCAGCAAGTTTGAGGTAATAAATTACTAAATCCATTTTATGTGAGATATCTTTGTTGATAGGGGTTGTGGGTAATGAGAATATTATTAAAGGTGGTCGATGTGGAAGCGCTAGTTTGCGGGGTGGTCGTTGATGATGATAACGATGATGATAGTAGCAAGGGGACAAGTATTTGTAGCGTTGCCAACAGAGAGTTTGTGTTGTTGTAACGATGTCAGCATAGCGTTTGTGTTGGTGTTATGGTGTAGCAGTGAGAGTGCACTGTTCGTGATGGGAGCCTATTATGCTAGCAAGAAGGGTGTTGGTAAATTTGGTGGCGAGAGAATAGTAGCTGTATTTATATTGTGGATTGTTGCAGTTGTTGTTGTTGTAGTTGGGGAAGGAATTTAATGGTTGTTCTAATAATTTTAGAGTAGTGAATTTGGTGGTTGTTTTATTGTTGCTGATAGCGTTGGATATATATATATATATATATATATATATATATATATATATATATATATATATATATATATATATATATATATATATACACACACACACACACACACACACACACACACACACACACACACACATATATATATATATATATATATATATATATATATATATATACATACATACATATATATATGTATGTATGTATGTATATGTTTATATGCATGTATCTATATACGTATATGCATGTGCCTATGTTTGTAAATGTATGCATATATATATGCTTTTACATGCATGCATATACATACGTACATATACATATACATACATACATATATATATATATATATATATATATATATATATATATATATATATATATATATATATATATATATATATATATATATATATATATAATTATTTATGCATACATATATATGTGAGTGTGTGTGTATCTGTTTGAAGTCTGTCCTGAAGGAGAGATTGAAAATTAATATTGACTTACACAAGATGAGTCATTGGACAATATAAAACAGTAGATGAATTCTGGCAAAAAGAATCCATTTTAGATAGAATCATTTGAACAACACAAGATGGTAAATCAAAAAAGTATAGTATAAAGGAAAATAAATAAATAGAATTATTGGAGAATTGTCTAAACTTCCTCCTACATTGTACAAAGATTGGAAAGTAAAATGGCGGAGTGTTAGCTTCGTATCGATCTCATTGATATTTCGATCGAAGCTAAAAGTTTTTGCAGTGTTAACTGCTACAGATCACATTTTTAGCCTTTCAGTGACAAATCCGATTTTCCCGATGCTTCTTCTTCTGTTTGTAATATGAAAAGGAACACACGTGTACACACAAGAACGTATATATATATATATATATATATATATATATATATATATATATATATATTCCTCAGATTATACATGTAGATATGTGTGCATATATATATATATATATATATATATGCACACATATCTACATGTATAATCTGAGGAATAGTCGGAAAGAGAAAGATTGCAATATATTGGATATAGATTTTTATCAAAGTTGTCCGCCTCATTGTATGAGATAATGAATAATCAGTCGAGATTTGAATTTAGAAGTGTCGGTGGATAGATGTCAATGGAAGATATAAGATAATATTTGGAAGGAGATTCGACCTTAGCGGGTGCTTAACCATTATTGGATATATTCACCCTTAGTATAATCTTGTGCCCAGTTCAAATATGCTTAAAATATATTCGCGTCACTAATAAAGTCATTCCCTGCCTTTTGACATGGAGAAACATTATCGCTGCAGACTAAAGAGTTTAAACATACCAAGTTAGTCCGTGGCACGCTCTACCCAAGTCGATGGATGTATGCATTTCGGAGTAGTTATCCCCTCTTCAGCATAGACTACTGAAGAGAAAGACGCTCCGAACTGACTACGAGGGATCAGTTCTCTCATATTATATTCCAGTCAAACTACTGCAACTGGTTGCGCTAATCGATGCCACGGTTGTTTTGAAATACGGATTAGAAGCTCTAAGCAGTGATATATTCAAATATAAACTTGTTACCAGTTCAAATATGCTTGAGACATATTAGAACCCGTAAGAAAGCCATTCACTGCATCTTATCACGGAGAAAAATCCTTGTCGTAGACAAAATGTTGGTCCTTGGGCTCCACCAACCCCAATTTTTGTGAATTCCTTGCAGATCTTAAAGCAAAGTGGTCATAGCGAAAAACAAAATGCTAGGAACTGGAGGAGAATGAAACAATTTAAAATCATCTTTAGTATTTAAAATCTGTTTCCCGGTTTTGTAGAAGTTTAAAAAACTGAATACAAGTTACAGTTGGAGAAAATGTTTGTTTTGAATCCTGCAATCCTTGAGATGACACGAAAGAAGAAATTTTCTATTTCGCAAGTTTTGAGTGAGTTTTCTCAAATGGAAATATTTGTGGCATCAGTTCCAATACTACGTAGAATAGAGCGAATAATATATCCAACATGCTGCAGGCTTCTCGATGGAAATATTAGAACCAACAGTGCAGAGAATAATCAAAACCAAACGAGTGAAATATCGAACAAGTAAGTAGGATCTAACTAGTTTTAGTGGTTACTATAGTTTACAGTAAATTTTCAATACTTTAAAGACTAGAATTGTTTGATTGCCAATTTAAAGTTCTTCAGCAGTTCAAAGACACTAATACAAGACTTCTAAAGGATGTCTAGAATATATCAAGGTTGGGGTCGATTGATGTTCGACTTCTAGCTTGATGCCTGTAGGGAAGGCGGGAACAGAAAATGACTTTTAAAAGATTCTGATTCAAGGAAGGAGAAAATAAGCCAAGTACTGATTACAGTTTTTTGGGGGTGGGACACGGCAGAGACACGGCAGAGAGCAGGACTTTTGTTTTTAGAATTTTATATCTTTTTGATTATTGGTGCGACGTTGGCAAGGGCTATCAGATGGTTCAGTTCAAAGGAACATACTAACGATAGTAATAATAATAATAATAATAATAATAATAATAATAATAATAATAATAATAATAATAATAATAATAATAATAATAATAATAACATGCCGTACCAGGCACTGGCTCTCAGGGCTTCTCATCCTAATTGATTAGAAGTGTTACATTGTACATGTTTCATCTTGATATAAAAGATGGGATACAACAAATTCTGCTCAGTGTCACTGATTTCCTTGTCAGTTGCTTGACCATAACCACTTGAGCATGTTCTTTAGTGATTGACAATATGTGCATCTCTGATCACGAGCAGAAGTAGTGGGAGAGCGTCATAGCCATGTGTGTAGAGGAATTCTTGGGAGTTTGAATAATTCGCCTCTGGAAACATGAATGTTTCGTTCAACATCCTTAAACAAACCTTATTCAGGGACTTTTTGAGTAGGATGGGCTACTCAACTTGAAGAAAATTTTAACTGGGTCCCAACTGTACGGTCATGTGCTGTTTATTTTGATATAAGGTCACCTTGTCGCGCACATATGGTTGTGATGCATGTGCCTGGTGTACCTTTATCAGACAGTTAGTCATGATGGGTATATTGGGCTTCGTATACTTGTACCCCAGTGTCACTTTGATAGCATGCACTGCTCTCTCACTCAATAATAATAATAATAATAATAATAACAATTACTACTACTACTACTACTACTACTACTACTACTACTACTAGTAGTAGTAGTAGTAGTAGTAGTAGTAGTAGTAGTAAAAGTCAGCGAGTGGAATGAATTGTACTTATTAGCTAAAGACAACCAGTTTTGGAAGCAGTGTATAATGTATTCTTTTGTGTGATGCAACTAACAGCATTGTCCCAGATATTGAAGCAACCACAGAACGTGAAGCTGAATTTATGCTTTAAAGACCATCATTCGCTAATGGTGTCTGGTCGGAACCGTTTCTGCCCTTGAATGGGAAACCTAATATCTGAAAGTTTTGAAAATATTACAGATGTGTTAATTGTCCTGAATGATCTGTAAGGGTTTCTAATGTCAAGTATTCTTAGTAAATCGAAAGATTTTTGTTGTGCTGCACGTAAATAGAGTGAGAGTAGCATAGTGCAATGGCAGCATTTCTTTGATACGCAACGTGCTCTAGCTTTGGTACTGTTACTTCACCTAGATATTAATATATATATATATATATATATATATATATATATATATATATATATATATATATATATATATATATATATATATACATATATACATATATACAATATATACATGCATATATACATATATACTATATATACATGCATATACGTATATATACACGTATATACGAATATATACACGCATATATATATATATATATATATATATATATATATATATATATATATATATATATATATATATATATATATATATATATATATATATATATATATGCATACATACATGTGTATATATATATATATATATAAGCATTAAACAACTCAGACCAAGCCATTAATATTAATACTTAAAGCTCTCTGTAAATTTATCTTTCTCTCTTTATGCTTGCGTCAGATAATGTATTCAATTTTTGTGAGTATATATATATATATATATATATATATATATATATATATATATATATATATATGTATGTATTTGTCTATGTATATACATATGGGTGTGCGTGTATATGTGTGTGTGCGTGTGCATGTGTGCATGCGTGCATATAGAAGGATTGTTAATGTGTATTTTAACATGCTTATAACCTTATTTCCACAACTTTCTGCAATCGTAAATGTATACAGAGTGAGTTATATCTGCTGGTTTAATGTGTACTAATTGGAATACTATACGAAAATCTCGCCTAAGCCCTTCAGCCGTGAGATTTTAATGAGTCTGTAAGTCAATGGAGAAGTTTTCACTGTTTATTGTAAGCAGCTGGTGTTTAACCATTTTCCTCGCTACCAATTCTCCGTGACGGGTAGACAGAAAATCTAAACGGTTTTGAGGAAATGGGAAACAAAAATAAGAGGTGAACGCGCAATGACAACGTTTAACATTTGGTCTTGATAGCGTATGTATACGTAAACGCACACAGCCTCAAAGACACTCATCTCTCCCTCCCTCCCTCTCTCTGTCTTAAACTCTCTCTAAATATATGTGAATATGTGTGTGTGTGTGTGTGTGTGTGCATTATAATTCCAGTTTATAATGGATTATGAAACATAATTGAGGAAAATATATAAACTTGCCCCTTGTCAGCATCAGCATCATCAACGTCGTCATCGTCAGCATCACCATCGTTATCATCATTAGCATTATCGTCGGTGTCGCCGTCTTCCCATCCTTCCTTTCCTTATCGGCATCTTCATGCTTATCTCATCCCCGTCAACATTATCATGGTAACTCTTTTCAGACGTTCAAAGTAAGAAGTGTAATTGTAATTCATGCTCATATTATTCTTACCACTATCAAACAAATGGCTAGATATTCTTTCTTTCTCCGCAACCCGTCTCTCTCTCTCTCTCTCTCTCTCTCTCTCTCTCTCCATATATATATATATATATATATATATATATATATATATATATATATATATATATATATATATGTATGTATGTATGTATGTATGTATGTATGTATGAATAAAATCAAAATAAGCAACAGGATATCAAGTAGTGATGCAGTACGGCCGTTTCAAGCGGCAGCATTTAATTGAACAATGCAATCATTACATCAATTTAAATGCAGTGCCATCTTCAGCTGCACAAATAAATAAATAGAATTTTAACTATCAGGACAAATTAATATAATATTTCTCAAATATTTTAACAGAGAAAAAAGACGGAAGACATTCATGTTGTCGCTGTTGTAGCTAAGAATAGACTTCACTTCCAAGAATCGCCTGAAGCCTATTGGGGTCATAGTGTTGTAAGGGATTGTACATGTATGTATGTATGTATGTATGTATGTATGTATGTATGTATGTATGTATGTATAAAGGGTCTGCGACAACGGAATTCTACGGTACATCGGTTCCGGAACCCAGGGAGCCAATGAGGGGAACATGAATATCAAAATGGGCCCAACAACCTCAATAACACCATTATTGGATTTTGAGAGGACATACCATTGTAGACCTGCAAGCAAGTCATGTCCTACTTCGTAAAATTACTTTGGAAATCTGATATGCATATACGCACACATACGTACGTACATGTATGCATATATATGCATATAATATATATATATATATATATATATATATATATATATATATATATATATGTGTGTGTGTGTGTGTGTGTGTGTGTGTGTGTGTGTGTGTGTGTGTGTGTGTGTGTGTGTGTGTGTGTATTGATAGAAAAGACAGCAAAAGAAAGAAAGAGACCTCGATATTATGTAAATAGAGGAATTTATTTGCAAAAATATGTGGCAATTATTCGGTAGCCATGATAAAACTCCTAGTTTCGGATGCCGGGGCGGAAACCCGCGCCGCCATCTCTTCAGTTATCTGGCCATATATATATATATATATATGCATGTATGTATTTACTGACAAACACGCACATATATATGTGTGTGTGTGTGTGTGTGTGTGTGTGTGTGTGTATGTATAATATATATATACAGATTGACTGACTGACAGATAGATAGATAGATAGATAGATAGATAGATAGATAGATAGATAGATAGATAGATAGATTAACACGTCGTTTATTGACAAGTTGCAAGTGATATACTTTATAATGGCTGGATGACCAATGTCTTGTTTTTCCTGTTCACTCAGTTTAAAAAATTTTCTCCCCATGTATCGTTGCAGAAAAAAGTAACTGAAGAAAGATTTAATGAAGTGCGAATGAACAAACATATAAATGAACGCCAATTTTAGCTCGTAAATATTTAAAATATTTAATGTAATATCATTTTTCAAGACTCACGTCGTAAAATTAGTGTAATTGCATTTAAAAGATTGGCAGAAAAGTGAATAATTGAAAAACAAAACAAAATCAACAGTATTACTATAGTTGAATTTCTCTTTCAAACGAGGCCACTGTCAGTTATTTATATTGCTATTCAAGCATAGAATGAAAGTACTATGATACAGAAGCATATAAATACTGTCGCATTGCTCTAACATATTTATCCCGCCTGTCAAATAAAATTCTTCAGCTTTCTTCAACTTGTACAAATATCTAGAACTTGATCTGATTTCAGTCGTATCAGTTGTCAAGAAAAATTACCCAAAGCTGAATTGAGCTGATAAAAGACCGGAAAGGGCAGAATAACACGAATTATATGTCAAATTTTGGTCAGCAATACGAAAGAAATAATTCAAATTTGAAGAGAGGAAACGAAACTTTATCTTTATGATGTTGATTTTAAACAGTGAGTTTCCTTAAAGATGTGAAATATTTCCTAAATTGAAAGGATTTTATAAAGTTCCCAGGTCTGAAAAATCTGTGATAGTACGGAACAAAAGTAGCACGTTTAATCAGAGTACTATATCAGTATTGTCTTATGAGATTGCAATAGCAGTCCAAATAACCTAACTATAGATGACCGACTGGTTTTCTCTATTTACTTTGTGTGTGTGTGTGTGTATATATATATATATATATATATATATATATATATATATATATATATATATATATATGTGTGTGTGTGTGTGTGTGTGTGTGTGTGTGTATGTATATAACATTTCCAGCCTGATTAAACCATTTGAATAATCATCTTTTCAAAAACCAGCTATTATAACTATATCTATATACATATTGGTAGCACCGATGTATATATGTAGACGCGGGTGTGCATGGATACACTTAAGGATCTCCAATGCTAAACGCAGCGGGACGTAAAGGATGTAACAACAGAAGAGAGATAAAGCGAGGCCTGTATCAGCACTCACCTGGTACTTAACCTTTTGACTGCGTAATTAAACTTCATGCTCATTTCCGTAATGATGTTTATTATCCCCCACCTCTGCCAAGTATTGATATTTTCTGTTCCTGCAATACTTTTCTAGTGATAACATTTACCTCCACTTAAACATAGATGTTCTGTTAGAACAGACTATAATACTGCGGTAGATACCATGAGAGAACCTCTCATATTGGCTTTCGGTGTAAAATGCACTCCTGTTTATATCGCTAACGGGGAAATAAGTACCCGCCGTCTCCAGCACCGAAATCACCAGATCACATGATTTCGAACCTCCTTGGTCTTATCAATGACAGACACCCAACTGCGTCCATCTTTGATAAGGTCATTGAACACTGGGGTCGATGTAATCGACTTACCCACTCCATCCCAAACTTAATGATCTGGTGCCAAGATTTGAAACTAATGTCAACATTACTTAAGGCGGCGAGCTGGCAAAATCGTTAACACTCCGAGCAAAATGCTTAGCGGGATATCTTCCGTCTTTAAGTTCTGAGTTCAAATTCCGTCGAGGTCAACTTTGGCTTTTATCCTTTCAGGGTGATAAAATAAGTACCAGTTATATACTGGGATCGGTGTAATCAGCTTACCCCATTCCCCGAACTTGCTGGTCTTGTGCCAAAATTTGAAATCAAAACTAACGCTACTAATTGTTTTTAATGTAGGTGCAAGGCTGGTAATTTTGAGGTAAGTGGTTTAGTTGACAGCATCGATCTCAGTACATTGTTGGTATTAAGGTTTCTTTTATTTGCCTCGGCGAAAGAAGGAAATACAAAGTATATCTCAGTAAAAGTAACAAGCAACGGGTAAAACGGCAACCATATCAATTCATCGTCTTTTCCATTGTCATTGTCTAGTAACCACTGTGGGTTCATCAGCATAAGTGTTAGGCTATGGGATAGAGGTTATCATGGTGCACTGCCCTTGCGATTTACTTTAATGGGTATTTTCGTGTAGCCCTGGGTCTAACAAACCCGAAAATTTATGTTGCCAGCAAAACGACTGGGATGGAAGATACCACGCCCAGCTGGAGGAAGAAATTAGGGGTATGGAAAATTCAAACAGCTCTAACTTTGCAATTCTTCGCCAAAATATTTCAAATGACCACTTCAAATGATTGCCTAGTCAAGATCTACAAGTTCATGTAAATGATAAGCAAATTTATTCTGTATAAAGGTCACTATAGGTCAAAAGGTCACCAACTTTGACCTTTACCTATAATATCTCGCATTCACAGGTTTTATTTATCACCAAGACCATATAACGTCTTTTTTTATTGAAAGTTTAAATCAAAACGAAGGTTTACATGTGCTTTTTAATACTAGAAGTAAAAGAAAATTGAAAAGAAGTAGTGTTTACCCTGTGGAATGCGAGATATTTCTGCACTTTTACATTCTGTTTTGTACGTATTGCTGAATGTGTCAAATAAAAGTAAGGCAAAATATAGCAAGTGGTACTTTAGAATCTTTCTTTGAATCATTGCAAATGATCACAGAGTTGATCTATAAAATGAAACATCAAATTATGCAAATACTTTCGTCAAAGAGGTTGTTGAAGTCAAAAGTAAACAAAAGTTGACCATACCTACACCATAGCAGTTTGCTATACATGGTTGGTCGTTATGAAATGTGCCATATAATCTTAATATTGAAACAAATACCAGCTTGTATAATACTTTCTATCTCTCAGGTTTAAACAAGATCCATTTCAAGTGTTGCTGCAGCTACCTTCCTTCTTGGTAGGCATATACACAGAATTAAAACAATGGATGTACGAGTTTGCTTTAAAGTTGAGTTAGAAATCTCAGCTGAGCACCCTTCGGATCATTAAAATTTGAATTAATACATTTACAGTAAGCATTCATCCTAATTCTTACCTGGTTGTTTCTTAATTTCACGACAGTTTTTAGTTTCATTAACTTTGTAATGCATTGAACTTCGTCCCATCCACGTACGCCACATAATTGTCAAAGATGACAACATTGTTTGTGAACCATCTATTACATTCAGCAGTCATTGCAAGTGTCCGATTAATAATCATCACCATCACTTTCAGTATCACTGTCCGATCCTACTCTGTCAGGGATGATTTCTCAAAATCTGAGTAATTCGATCTCGCTTCACCGACCCCATGTAGAAACGTCCTCGAGCGACACGTTCGGCGAAGCAACTTCCAGACCAGGATATGGAAGCTCGGCTCTCGCGAACACTGTAAAGCCTTCAGTACAGACGAAGGGCATGGATGGACAATGGAAGCTGGAATCCTGAAGCCAAAGTGGACAGAGAATGAAGTGATACCCCGTCAATTGGTGGAAATTCTGAAAGAACTTGAAGATGAAACTTGTGCATCAGATTCTGACCCTGATAATGACAGTGAACTTAGTGAAAGTGATTTCCTTGACAGAGTAGGATCGGACATCTATTCGACACATTCAGTAATACGTATAAAACGGTATGTAAAAGTGCAGAAACATCTCACATCCCACTGGGTAAATGCTACTTCTTTTCAATATGGTCCCTCTAGGGGACTGCCACATTTAGTTGGCAAATATTTTTTACGATTCCGTACTGTTACTGCTTACCTCAGAGATTTAATATAGCTTAATTCTCCTTTTCGAGATCAGCGACAGTTTGTCGCTGGAAAAAGCATAGTATTTTGCAAGTGGAATGAGTTTTCATCACTAGTTGGTGGTTATCACACACTGAAGACGGGTAACTACCCAGAAACCCGGGTCTGTGTGTATTACGTAAGGCTAGAGATGGGAGCGATGACCTCCCCTAGAAATACTAATCGGACTCAGACAGTGTATCGTTGAGGCTAAAAAATGCCATTATGTCACAATATTTTTTTATTTACGCAAAAACAAGATAATCTGAAAATTCAGCGGCTGAAATGGCTTAAGAGATAATAACTGCGTCACAAATAGCTTAACTATTGCTGTAGATCGTTTGTCCTCTAAGTTATCCAAAGACAAACTTTTTATTCAGCAAGACTAAAATATGTTTGCGTGGCAAGATATAATAAAATTGATTGATCTCATTTGCTGCATAGTGCATCCTGGGTTGACTGGTTAATGTTCAAAGGAATTACGGAATGAATCAAAGAATTATAATACAGTTTGATCCTGTTAGGTTTCAACATTTAACATACCAGAAATTATCATAAACTGTTGTAAATTAGGGGCTTTTATAGCGATTCATCACGACTTGACAGCAATAAATTCTTGCTAGAAAACCTTACTGACGAAGTTACCGCCTGCGAGCTCCACCCATCTGTCAGTTAATGATTGGAATTTTTTTTTTTGTCAAACTACTCCATCAATGTGCCAAACAGAACCCCCTCTCAAGGATTTAGTTATGTTTCCCACATTCTTCATCCTGGATATCAATGATCTTTTATAACGACACACTACTATGCAAATATTATATAACACTTCTTCATTTAGCTTTCCTACACTGGCGTCATCTCTGCGTATCACTTATGTCTCATACCGAATACATACTATTTCTATCAAAAGAAAATCGTACAAATACTCTCCACTGGTGATGCAATAACATAGTCCTATTCAACAACACCACAAGTCATTAATACACAAGTTAATAAAACACAAATACACATTAAGAAAACCTCCATAAGACCTACGAGTAATTGGCCTTGCAATCTGATGAATTAATAATATGGCCAAAATAGCATCTTCACATTAATCCTCTTTTAAGTTCCGATTAGTTGATGATATAACTATACTAAAATCTTGCTCTGCTTTAGACAAAAAGAGTGTATTACGACCCTAAAATAGTATCCAATTGATGAGCTTACCTATACTGCAGACACAAATCCAAGAACAAGTTGTAACATGCCTATGTCTTTTATACCGTACCCACAAGTGCACCTGTCCCTCAGTACTAGTTCCACCTAAGCTTTCCGCTATTCCTTATCATTATTACGTTTCACTCGCCGAATCATCGTACTAAACAATTCGCTCAGTCAATCCTCTCCAAAAATGCGACAATCTGAATCTCCTCCCTATCCATGGATCTCTACAATAGTTGTCATTCAATATTAAATTTTATCGGCTTCACCATTAAAATTTTTTCACTACCTAAAACCAATGCTATTTCATTATTTTTTTGTGAGATAGTTAATAAAGCAGGAAGAAGCAGCAGCGGGAGTCAAGGTGAATTATCATAGCAAATAAACCATCATTACAGGTGTAAAAGAAATTAATAATTTTAACATAAAAATGAATAACTTTAGATATAGAAGATTTAGATTTAAATATAAAAGAATAGGTTTAAATATAAGCCCTTAAGGGGTACCAAAATGAAAAATGAAAATTATTTCTTGCTGTTCCGTCAGACTTCATCACGCAAAGCTATGACCAAAGTTGTTCCAGATGTGATCATTCTGTCTTATTTTCGTATCTAATATATTCAGGACTACATTATCTAATGTTTTCATCATTATTTTAAACAAAAAACTGTGTGGTTTTTAAGGAAACGTTATTGGCCCTTTCTAGTTGGTCTTGTGATCCCTTGAGCTCAAAGAATGCTGGAAAGCTACTAAACAGCATATATTGTAGAATTTGTATAATCTCTCAAGCGTTTATATCATTTATAATTTTCGGTTGATAATCTATTTTTGCTTCATAATTTAAGAGGAGGTGAAAAGGCAGACAATAGAAAATCAGTCACGGGTCACGTGCGCGTAGCAGATAGAAGGGAAGGAGGATGAGAGAGAGGAAGATGGCAGAATGAGTGAGAGAGAGAGAACAGGGGAAGGAAGGGAGAAAGCGAACCCTAATTCTACCCAAATCTTGTGTGTGCCGCCTATATACGAAGTTTCCAGTCTTATCGTTAAAGCACGAAACTGGGTATCAATATTTTTGCTCGATAACTGAAGAAGGATTAGGACCCTTCTGTATCTGTCGTACGTGTACGTTTTGTAGTATTTAATGCATTTTTGTAATACTAATTCTAACACAAATTAATGAATTCCAAGCATATTGATCGATATGGAGCGAAACCGGTGTACGCTTGGATAAAATACATCCCTGTGAAAGGGCAACGTCTTTCCATTCGAAACTTATACACACACACACACACACACACGTACGCACACACACATACACACACACACACACACACAAACACACACACACACACACACACACACACACACACACACACACACACACACACATATATATATGTAAACGAACAAAGTTTGCTCTTTTAGAAGAGATGAGATGTATTGAAATATACAGATATGGAAATAATTTATTCTCAAACGCATAACAATGGTGCTGAATAGCATAACTAGGATAGAAAATCCTTATATTGTAATATAAAGATGTTCTATCCTATTTATGCTATTCAGTATTATTATTATTATTATGCATTTGAGAAAAAATATTTTCATATCTGTATATATATATATATATATATTATTTTTGTAAAGTGTTATCAAAAAGCATATAAATATTGGACTACCTTACATTTCACTGGAGTGCTGTATGATAATTATTACTGCTTTGCTATTCAACGATATGGAATGGAACAGTACATTTCTTTTATTTTGAATACTAAATATTGGAAGTACTTCAACATCATTATTTCAGATATTGCTTAATTAATATTGCTTACCGGTTTGATACATGATAAATAGAAAGTACCAGGACCTAAAATACAAAGTATCTAGACTTGCCTTAAAGTTATTATTATCCCAATTATAACGGAAATCTTAGAAGCAATTGTAAGAAATTTGAACGGTTGTTTCAAAATGTTGGATATCGAGATGATTTTCTTGATTTCTCAGAAAAATTTTTTGCTTGGCGCAGCAATAACTTTTGGAAATGTTTCAAATATCTAAGGTTGCAGGATGTAACTTTATAACTAGTAATTTAATTCCAGCAGAACAACAATTTGCTGACAATTTCAAATTGCTAATTTTAATAACTAAATACATTTACATTAAAATATTAACAAACAGCAGTTATTGTTTTTCATCATTTCATAACAGAATGGTGTTGATTCGTAGTCGAATCCGTCCTATACACAGCAATGACTGTTTGAAATAACTCCATGTATCAGCAATGTTCAGACAATGAATGAGAACTCGAAATACATTTTGTTACTCTGCACATATTTCGTTGGTGGTGGGTTCGGTTGGCGGAATTACTGTACTCGTTACTTTATTGATTTCATCCCGAAACTCGCTGTAGCCTTTGGTCTCACCGCAATGTCAAGAATTTTCAGAAGTTGTCCATTGTCCAGCATCTGAATGTCTTTCGGGCTAGTCAGTTCAACTCCTCTTTATCATCTTATAAAACCTCCACGTAAACGTCATCCCTCATACATACCACTAACCCCCACCCATATTATGCAAGCGCTGACGTCCAACCGGCTGTATTGTCTGAATGACAAGAATGAAGGTGTCGGAAATGAGGGTGTCATAATAATAGTAATAATAGTTTCAAATTTTGTCACAAGGTCAGCAATTTTTTTCTTTTAGCGGGAGGGTTTTAGTCAATTTTATAGAGCCCAGTACTTGAATGGTACTTAATTTTATCGACACCGAAAAGCTGAAAAACAAAGTCGACCTCGACGTGATTTGAACTTATAACATACAGAACCGGAAGAACACATAAAGTTTGAAATTAATTTAATCTGCACTAAATGTAACATTTGCGGTGTTAGAAAAATTTGAATCGAAAATACTACAAAGATAAAAGAAAGAAAATACTGAAGAAGAAACAAAGTCGAAAAAGTATTTTATTCCAGTTTCCCTTTCTAAAATGCAAAAGAAGAGTAAATTGTTTAGAATACATTCCGATACTACTTTACTTCACTTTGTAACACCGTTAAGATGTTATTTATGATTTGAGGAAATCTGCTGCCTTGCCGACAATTTCAAATTGCTAACTTTAATAACTAAATGCATTCACATTAAAATATTTAGCAAACAACAGTTATTGTTTTCCTTCAAATGTCACATGCAGATGTAAAATTGATTTTAAAAGATGAGAGAAACTCATGAGAAATGTTCTGTCTATAAATTCTGTTTATCCGTTTGAATTAGATGGAATGGAAATGTCTGTGGTCTTTGTTTATTTTGGATTTAAAGAAGAGGAAGAAACCAAATAATAATAAAAGAAAAACAATATTAGAACAATCCAGAACACCTAACGCTTTAAAAAGTTTAGTGGTTTTACTGTGGGTGAAGATACGTTTACGCCAAATCTAAGGCTGACCTGGAAAAACAAAACCGAGAACTAGGAAGTCTGGTTAAGTAAGTAGATCAAGTCATGCTAATGTAAGTAATGGAGATTTGATTGGAAGTGAGTTGTCGGAGATATGTTGCTTATTATTGGAACATATGAAAACAGATCTTCAGGGAATAGCCGAGGCGAAGTCAGTAAGAGATACCGGGAACCGGGACAGGTCAAAGAAGTGTAAGCAGTCACAGATGTATTCGTTTTATATTTATATTTATCTTTTAAAGAGTGAGAATTCCGGAAAGGACTACTGCTCAAGTGAGTCGGTGTTATTTAGTTGCCTTCAAGTAGCCCAGTCTGTGTAAATCTGTGATCATAGACTTTCTAGCCATGACAACTCGGTCCTTTTTTTTTGAGTACTGAATATCTAAGAATACATTATTCAATATTTTCCGTTCTATTTAAGGTAGGGAACAATTTCGCAAATATTTGTTTACTATTTCTAGAAGCTCGAATGTTCCCTTTTCGTCTACAAGCAGCCTTAATAAGGAGGAAAACAACATACTTTTCTGTGAACTATCAGTGTGACAATCATGTTGATATAAAGAGTTTAATTATTGGTTTATTAATTTATCTCATACCAAACCTGTTTCTTTTTAATTTCTTCCCCATTTCTCAAAAGTAACACTATTTACATGTAACTCAAGATATTCTGTTTAATTTGATATATCTGATCTTTAATACTCCTACTTCAATATCCTTGGATAAGCCAGTTTCTATATGTTGCATGTCTTTAGAATAGAATAATAGAACACTTTTGACAAGTAATACCGAACCAGTACCACTGTTATATCGTTTTAATCCAAATGGAAAATAAAAAATTACATGTTGACAATCACTGGTCTGATACTATTACCTTGTGAAATTTGGTTTGATTTGCTCGAACCGTTTGAGAATGCATAAGGAGCAGACAAACAGACAAAGAATTTTATATATATAAATTACATCGTCCAAAGGACGGGTGCGTTTGCTAGTATACTCTATAAATAAACTGTAGTAATATTCGTAATCTTTATTTCTCCCACTGATTGTGAGTACGTATTCATATACTTTTGCTACAGTCCTAGGACGTCCATTTTGATGTCTAGTTTACAATCTGGGGCAGCTGACTTTTGTTCTGGGATCCGAAAAAATCCGAAATTCAGAACAACTCTCTCTACATACGTGTGTGTGTGTGTGTATGTGTTGATAGATAGATAGATAGACAGACAGATAAATAGATAGGTAGATACAAAAGGATGTAGTCGATTACCCCAGCCATTTGCACAAACTTTGTCTTTTACTACATCAACATTTCTTCCAAACGAACAAGGGATTGCTTTCACATTGTTACGCGACCTTCTCCAAATAGCAACGAAATTTCTTTCATATGATAGTCTCCTGTATTAAAAATAAGAATGAAGATCACTTTGGATAATGTAGTCCAAGAAACCGGTACATAGAGGAGGACAACAACTATTTTCTGCAAGCATCGGTTCAACCAGCTCTACCGCTGTCATCGTCTCTGCCACCTGACATTATTACCAACATAACGATGATACATTATTTATTTCGTTTCATAAATAATTATTATTGATGATTTCTAACAGAATGATAACGGTGTCTAAAACAGAAATATTAGTAACAACAATAACAATCATTATCCTCACCCTTACCGTCAACATCACTCGAGTCATCATCGTCATCATCGAGTACAAAAAGCCACAACATTTTTCTGAGTACAATAATCGTATGTACATGAAACGAATACTACTCATTTATTTTTACAACATTTTATCTTTCTCCGTCATTAACTGGTACATTCACGGGATAAAACAAGCAAAAATGTTCAATTTTCAGTTGAATAATTCGTCAGTGGTTATCTTTCTCTGCCTGCATTGAAACACAACTGATAAATAAACTTAAAATGGTGGTGAATCATTAGGACTGAAATCAAAGAGCGCACTGAAACGTCTTTTCGTGTTATATACATATATATGTACACACACACACACACACACACACACACACATATATATATATGTTTACATACATGTATGTATATATTCTTTAACAATATGTATCAATGGTCGATCTAGATTACTCATGGCTTTTCACCTTCTCTTACATATTACGCTTCATTTTGTACAAGAATTCAATATGTTACTGAATCTTTAACTACAATTGTTTCCATACGAATTCTTTGATTTCAGTTCTATATGCAATAAATAAACTTGCATCTCATTCACCCACCGTCTTTCTCCATTTTTCTACCAAACAGTAAATTTGTTCATCTCTTGCTTTTTATTATTGTATTTCTTCTTCCTTTCCGTGCAAATCTAATCGGAAATAATTACTGCACTGCCACATAGTAATATTTTCGTACACATCCTTTACTTACTCACACTCTCTCACATAAACATACGCACGCTCTTGTGTGTGTGTGTGTGTGTGTAATGAAACTAAACATTTCACCAGAACTTCAGTTATCAAATGACGTACGTATCATAGTTATGAGCAATGGTTTCTTTATACTAGTATGAAGTTTCGATAGCAAATCATTAGCACCTCCTTCGTATCACTTCAACAATACATTTCCACGGTTATATATTTTGTCAAAACTATTTTATAGAACAATAAATCGCCTATGTTTTTGATTTAGAAACTATGACCAATATCGATTATTATTTAGCAGCGTTAACGTGTTGAATAGAATTCCTTCTACCGACTTTCTATGCTCTGAGTTCGAATTCTGCAGAGGTCAACTTTGCGTTTCATCTTTTTTTTTTTTCACTGGGTCCAATAAGGGGGAAAGTATGGTTGTGTGATTAAGTGCCTCCTCATGCAACCAGGTGGTTTCGGGTTCGTCCCACTGCGTGGCACCTTAAGCAAGTTTCTTCTACTACAGCCCCGGGCTCACTAATACAATGTGAGTGGGTTTAGTAGATGGAAACTGTGGAAGCCCATATTGTAAATGTGTGTGTGTGTGTGTGTGTGTGTGTGTGTGTGTGTGTGTGTGTGTGTGTGTGTGTGTGTGTGTGTGTGTGTGCTTTTGCGTTTGTCGTTTTTCTCCATAAAAGCTGGACAACCGGAGTTGGTTTGTTTACGACTAAGTAACATGTACTGGTATGAAGATGTTCGACTAAATGCTTCGAGACAGTGCCCTAACATGGTCGTAGTCCAATGACAGAACCAAGTAAGAAAGAAAAAAGAAAGAGTCAAGAGCGGTAGATTGGCGGGATCGATAGAGCATCGGATAAGATGAGATTGGTGTCAAACTACCTCGATCTTTGCTTACCGTTTTTCATAGAAATAATCAATGAAATGGAGCGGGAAAAATTTGCATGCATAGGCAGCTGGTAGCCTTGCACAAAATAAACTTTACTTAGGTCTGTGCTTCTGGAGGCGCATGGCTTTGGGTTAGGGTGTTGGAATCATGATCGTAAGATTGTTGTTTCGATTTCTGAACCGGGTGATGTGTTGTGTTCATGAGCAAAACACTTCGTTTCAAGTTGCTCCCGTCCACACATACCGCAAAGTGAGTAATCTTGCGATGGACCGGCATCCCGTCCAAGGAGAAAATGTATGCACCACGTAAACTGCGAAACTAGCCTTATGAGTCTGTATGGCTTGAGAAGGATCAGGTCTGTGCTTGCAGGTGCTGACGGCCCTCACCTTAATAGCTGTATTATTAGAATCTTTTGCTCCTAAAATATACAGAGTGCAGTGAATATATTGTCGTCTAAATTACGCAAAAATGAAAATAACACTGACATCTCATTTTAACAGATATATTTATCAAAATTACAAAAAAATATCTTGAAATACTAAAGAGTAACTTTATTGAATAAAATCGTCATTGGCTTCAACCACGGCTTCCGGCGACTTTGGAATCTCCTGCAACTCTTCTGGACGGTTGCTTTAAGTTGGTGAACGCTGCCATAATCCTTGCCTTCAGTTCATCTTTGGTGTTACAAGGTCTCTCACTCAACTGCGCTCCGCTCACAATAACCAAGGGGGTTGCAGTCTGGGGAGTTAGGTGGCCAGATGTTAGGGGTGATGTAGTCGCAGAAATTGTCTGACAGCCATGACTGGGTCCTCCTGCTTGTGTAGAATGGTGCAGAGTCTTGTTGCCAGACAAGTCTTCCAGCAGCCACTCTCTTGACCTAGGGCAGCACTACCTCTTCCAGGCACTTGATGTTGGCCTCTGTGTTGAGACTGAGGTTGTGTGAGAAGATGAATGGAGGCATAACGTCACCATCACTAGTGATCACTCCAAACACCATGAAGTTGATAGGTTGTTTGATTTTTATCACTCTCAGTACATGTTTTGGGGATACGGCAAGCTAACGGCTGTCTTGTGTGTTCACCATTTGTTCGAATTGTCCGGCGCAAATACCAAGCAGTACACAATGTCGTTTCCAAATTTCTGACAGAGTGAATTGCGTCATGGTACTGTTTTTCTCATAGACGGTGCCCAACGGACCCTACTATACAGTGTAGTCGACAAAATCAAAAGCAAACAATGTACATGCTCGAAATTAAAATATAAAATGATGATAATTTACCTATCGCACTCTGTACATTCCATCTCTCTCTCTCTCTTTTCATCGTACGTCTTTAACAAAGGCCCAAACTGGGCATAAACAACAACAACTACTACATCCTTTCTCCCTGTCCTCTTCTCATTTCTCTCTCTCTCTCTCTCTCTCTCTCTCTCTCTCTCTCTCTCTCTCTCTTTTAATCAGTTTTCTTTATTTGTAGCATTTCTTCGGGAGTTGATTTCACAGAAACAGCGGAACTAAATACCAAGCATGATATTGCAGAAACAATGTAACGGTATTATGAAACAGTAGACTAATGAATTTCAATTTTCGGTTGCGTTTTCCTATGTTCCAAACTCAAATACTGCTGGAGTTGATTTCGGCATCCACTTCTCTCGCATGGTTGACTTAAGAGTAACAAGATCGTTGTAATCAATTATATCCCTCCTAAAGCAACGTAGTCGTAAAAGTTGTGTGTGGATTGGTAGAATTGTTAGTGTCTGATAGAATGTTCTGCGATATCTATTAAAGCTCTTTGTGTTCAAATCACACCGAGGGTTCAACTTTGCATTTGTTCCTTTAAAATCAATAAATATGTCCATCATTGACAAGACCAAGGAAAGTCGAAATCACGTGATCAGATGGTCTCGGTGCTGCCGGTGGCAAACATTTATCTCACCACAAGCGTTATAAACAAGAGTGTATTTTGCCCCAAAAGTCAATATGAGAGTTTCTCTCATCGT
This sequence comes from Octopus bimaculoides, assembly GCF_046866305.1. NCBI lineage: Eukaryota > Metazoa > Mollusca > Cephalopoda > Octopoda > Octopodidae > Octopus > Octopus bimaculoides. The sequence continues at coordinate 35,416,522 of NC_142929.1, read as the reverse complement.
ATCTTCCACAGTATAGGCTGTTCTAACAGAACATCCGAGTTTAAGTGAGGATAGATATTACCCCTCGCTATTAATACTGTCTTTGTCGCTAATATATATTTTTCAATAAATAATATACCTGTCCCGCTTTTGGCAGGATTGTCAAAAGAGGAAACGAAACTCATTGCGGTATCAGTGCTAGTTCTTCTCATTCTGATTTCAAATATAGTGTTCTATCTCCGACCTTGCAGTAGCGAAAAATGGAGTCTTTAAGACCGGCGAACGATGATAGGAGTGTACCGGAGATAAACGTTGATTGGATAAACATTCCGTTCAAATCAATACAAAAAAAACAAAACAAAAAAAAACGAGTTGACCTGTACTAAAGCAGGATAAACACTAAGACAAACAACAAAATTCATCTAAAACTCTAGATTCTTTATGTTAGCGTTTCCGAAGTATAATTCTTCAGGACCCAAGAATTCTACAAGAGACCACTAATGGTTTCCTGGAAAATAACGATAAAGAGGCTAATTATGAGAAAATTTCAATTTTTGTAGTCTTTGTGTTTAATTCTATATTCGTAAATTTATTATTATTCACGCATGGCTAAGCCGGTGAGCAAGTAGAATCGTTAGCGCATCGGACAAAATATTTAACGACATTTCATCCGTTCTTTGTTCTGAGCTGAAATTCTGCTGGGGTCTACTTTACGTTTCCTCCTTTCAGGGTCGTTGAAATGAGTACCAGTTGAGTACTGAGGTCTTTGCAATCGACTAGCCCCTCCCCCAACATTTCAGGCCTTGTGCTTATCATAGAAAAGATTATACATACATGCCTAAGCCGGTGGTCAAGCAGAATCGTTAGCACGCCGGGCGAAATGCTTAGCGGTATTCCGTCTGCCGTTACGTTCTGAGTTCAAATTCGGACGAGGTCGACTTTGCCTTTCATCCTTTCGGGGGTCGATAAATTAAGTACCAGTTACGCACTGGGGTCGATGTAATCGACTTAATCCCTTTGTCTGTCCTTGTTTGTCCCCTCTATGTTTAGCTCCTTGTGGGCAATAAAGAAACAAGAATCGTTAAATTCTTATTTGTAGAGTGTGATGGATTTAGCTTTGCTAATCCATTCAAACACTCACTTGTATGATTTGTTTAATTGCTTGAAATATTTAAGTTTAACAGTAAAAAAGAAAGAAAATAATTAGCAGAAATACATTATCTGTGTAGGAGTCCGCTGAGATACAGGATGTCTCAAAACTTTCCTAAGAGTAAAATGACTGGAATAAGCAGCTCTTTATAGTTGTTTGACTTTCAAAGTATAGCAGTCAAATTTCCTTACAATTTTCAAAATGGGAGGAACATACTGCTTTCAAATTTTGGCACAAGGCCAGCAATTTCAAGGGAGAGTAAAAGTCGATTTAATTGGTACTTGTTTTATCGACTTCAAAAGGATGAAAAGCAAAGTCGACCTTGGCGAAATTTGAACTCAGAACGTAGAGATGGACGAAATGCCACTAAGCATTTTGGCCGACGTGCTAACAACTCTGACAACTCGCCTTTAATTGGAAAGAATATATTGAATAATGTGCTAGATTTGTAACATCCGAGAGAAAAATGTGATGGTTATGAGTGGAACGTATCTGACCATAGTTCTGTTTAGTCTTAGACTGACCTGGAGCTAGTCAATAACATCATCAATAATATACTCACCCTTTTTACACATTATTATGCGAATGTAAAACAAGGTTAGCATTATTTTGTCACTTGTAGTGTAAGCGAAAACGTCGCCCTTGGATGTACATTACTCACACTCTAAGTAATAATGGTTTCAAGTTTTAGCACAAGGCCAGCAATTTTGAGGGGCAATGGTAAGTCGATTACACTGATCTCAGTGCTCAACTGCTTCTTATTTTATCGAAAAGATTAAAGGCAAAATCGACCTTAACGGAATTTGAACACAGAACGTAAAGCTGGAAGAAATTCCACTCAGAACTTTGAGGCGCTTACGCCTTCGCTCTCTAAGTGATAATATTCATTTATCCTCTTGCAGAATCGTTAATACACCGGGCAAAACGCTTAACGGCATTTCGTCCGTCTTTATGTTCTGAGTTCAAATTCAGCCGAGGTCAAAATTTTGCCTTTCATCCTTTCGAGGTCGATAAATTAAGTACCAGTTGCTTACTAGAGTCGATCTAATCGACTGGCCCCCTCTCAAAAATTTCGGGCCTTGTGCCTAGAGTAGAAAAGAATATTCATTTATCCTCTTGCGTTAATACACCGGGCAAAACTTTTGTCGGCATTTCGTCCATCTTTATGTCCTGAGTTCAAATTCAGCCGAGGTCACAATTTTGCCTTTCATCCTTCCAGGGTGGATAAAATAAATACGAAGTGAGCGCTGGAATCGATGTAATCGACTAATATTCTCCTTCGAAATTACTGGCCTTGTGTCAAAATTTGAAGTCAATATTCATACATCCTTTAGCAGAATCGTTAATACGCCGGGCAAAATGTTTAGCGGCATTTCATCCGTCTTTACGCTCTGAGTTCAAATTCTGTTGAAGTCGGCTTCGCCTTTTATCCTTTCGGGGTGGATAAAATAAGTACCAGTTGAGTGCTGGGGGTCGATATAATTGACTTATCCCCTCCTCCGAAATAGCTGGCCTTGAGCCAAAATCTGAAATCAATATTTATACATCTATACATTTCACCACAACATTCCTTTAACTACGTCGTCGACGTCTTCCTAAACATTACTTCAATCTTACGGCTTTCCTTCCACTCCGTTGGCATACCGTCATCGGCATCATCATCGCCGTCGTCGTCGTCGCCGTCGTCGTCGCCGTCGTCGTCGTCGTCGTCGTCGTCGTCGTCGTCGTCGTCGTCATCATCATCATCATCATCATCATCATCATCATCATCATCATCATCATCATCATCATCATCATCATCATCATCATCATCATTTCATCACGACTGTCTGTTAATTTAATAACCTGTTCTCACTCTACTCTCTTTTGCAACTACGTTTCAATTACTCCTCTCCTCACCTCCCATTCTCCTCCTCCTCCTCTTCCTCCTCCTCTTCTATACCTCAACAAGACATTCATTCACTATTTTACATTATTCATTTACTAAGAACTAACTCAGTATTTCCTTCCCAATAATTATTTGGTATTTCTTTTTTTTTTTCTTATCTCTCTTCTTCGTTGTGGAGAAAGAGAAAGACGAAAAATAAGAAAAATAAGAAGGAGCAACGAAGGAGAAGAGGTGTCGGGGGAGGATTCAAGTATGTAGTAGTAGTAGTAGTTGTGGTGGTGGTGGTGGTGATTATTGTGGTGGTGGTGGTATTGGTAGTAATAGTAGTAGTAGTAGTAGTAGTAGTATTTTACTATTTATGCCGATTGTCTGTCTGTGGCAGCTTGTAAGTGGAATTTCCGGTTGGATTCTCAAGTGTTCCCTACCATAATTTTATTTACCTTTCCTATAGCTTTAGTTGTTGTTGTTATTGTCTTTCTCTTTCTTTTGTCTTTTTTTCTTGTTTTTTGCTATGTTTCCTCTATAGGACCCTGTGCCCCATGTGTGTAGTATGTGCATGTGCGGATACGTGCAAATGTGTATGTAAGCGCGTATAGCAAATATGCATGCGTTAGTGTGTGCGCGAGTGTGTATGTGTGTGTGTGTGTGTGTGTGTGTGTGTGTGTGTGTGTGTGTGTGTGTGTGTGTGTGCATAACTCAACTCTGTCTCTTCCTTGTGTTCTGTCTTGTTGTCCGTGTGTGTTCCTTCAGGAAAATGATTTCAAGTAGATAGCTATTTAATGCGTCTATCATATTCTCTCTTAATTAAAAACATCTTCGTCATTTTTTTTGGCTATCTGTGGTTTATGGAGTGGTTTTTATAACTGCAATGGAAAGAGACAGAGAAAGGAGTTGGCCGAGAAGGTGGAACATGAAGAAAGAGGGGGAAAAAATTGACATACAACAACAATAATAATAATAATAATAATGATTACGATACTGACAGTGATGTTGATCACAAACTGATGATAATAATAATGATGATGATGATGATGATGTTAATGATGATGAAGACGGTGGTGGTAGCGTGGTGGTGATGATGATGATGGTGATGATGATGATGGTGGTGATGAGGATGATAATGGCGTGGTGATGATGACGATGATGATCATGATGATGATGATGATGATTACGAAGATGAAGATGCTGCAGCTAATGATATTGATTTATCAAATATGTTTGAAAGCGCGCAGACAGGTAGAGTTAGCATAATTAAAACTATAATCAAAAATAACAAGATTACTACTATCATTATTATTATTATTATTATTATTATTATTATTATTATTATTATTATTATTATTATTTGCATGTGAGTGTGTGTGTGTGTGTGTGCGTGTTTGTGTGAGTGTGTGCGTATGGTTGTTAGTCAGATCAGGACGGACAGAGCTGATATACTCTTCGCATCCCTGCACCACCCACCCCAGGACTAATGAATTGATTTCAGTTTTCCGGTGGGTCATCAACTGGTCAAGGCTGAAGCACTTTCTTGTCCTGAAGGTGACGCAGAGACTTTGGAATGCAGATTCGGCAATGTTCAGAGTCCCTAACTGCAAGACTATATCGCCAGCAGACATGGAACACGGAAGACATTCCCAAATGGAATCGCTATACTGGAATCGCTTGATTGGGTATGATGTTTATTTAGTTCAGGGAGTCTTCTTGGAAGTGCGAAATGAAAGGAGTAAGAAAATGAGAAGAATCGAGTAGTGGCATATTAGGGGAAGGCGTAGCTGTGTGGTAAGAGGTTTGCTTCCTAACCACTTAGTTCTCGGTTCAGTTCCACCGCGTGGTACTTTTGGCAAGTGTCTACTACTATAGCCTCGGGCCGACCGGAGTGAATTTGGTTGACAGAAACTGAAAGAAGCTCGTTTATATATATATATATATATATATATATATATATATATATATATATATATATATATATATATGTGTGTGTGTGTGTGTGTGTGTGTGTGTGTGTACATATATATATATATATATATATATATATGTGTGTGTGTGTGTGTATGTATGTATATATATATATATATGTATGTATACACACATATAAAAGACCCCACCTTCGGTCATGAATGACCATGGGGTTGCCCATAAAATGTTACCCTTCGAGGCTCAAGTCCAGGTAAGGTTGTTTATGGACGACCAGCAATCACCCATGCATACCAGCCTCCCCTCTCCACGCCACTGATGTTACCCAAGGGAAAGACAAAAGTGCTGATACAGCTTGGCACCAGTGACGTCACAACTCATTACTAGAGCTGAGTAAACTGGAGTAATGTGAAATTAAATGTCTTGCTCAAGAACATAACACACAACCCGGCCCGGGATTCCAGACTCACTACCTCATGATTGTAAGCCCGACATCCTAAACACTAAGACATGTGCCTTCACACACACACACACACACAAATATGTGTATGTATGTATGTACGTATGTATGTATGTATATATGTATGAATGTGCATGTGTCTGGTTTGTCTCTCCACCGCCACCGCTTGACAACCGCTTTTGGTGTGTCTACATCCCTGTAACTTAGCGGTTCAGCAAAGTCGGCAATATAATTAGTACCAGGCTTTAAAAGCATATGTACTTTAAAAGCATACATTCCACTAAAGTTCTTCAAGGCGTTGCCCTAGCAGGGCGGCAGTCTCGTGACTGATAAATAATAAAATTTATTGGATGTTTACGGAAGGATACATTAAGAAATTAATTATTTCAAAGCAGTATGGATTGCAATAATAGTGACAGAGAAAACACAGAGAAGAAACAGAGCACTCGTGTGTTATTAACTGAAGTATGTTGGTAAGTGAATATTTGCCAATCAATGTGATGCCTTTTCTTAGGATGCGGTTGAGGATAGTTATTTGTGTGTGTGTGTGTGTGTGTGTGTGTGTGTGTGTGTGTGTGTGTGTGTGTGTGTGTGTGTGTGTGTGTGTGTGTGCAGCAACCGTATGTATGTAACATGTATGTATATGAGCAGTATAGTCCTGTTTCAGCTTTCTAAATGACCTGAAACCTGTTATTTATTTAACTATGAAGTATTTTCTGGCTTTGATGAGTGAAGGAAGTTTGTTTTTAGCATTGTTACATAAACAAATCTCCATTATATATCTCCAGTGGTTAAAGTGAATTAGACGGTCTTCACGTTTTAACAATATATTGTGAGTAAACACGGTTTAATACCACACCTTCCTTCATAGGATTATCAATAAACAGAAAGGAAACAGTTTAATTCAGAAAAGTTGAGTGAAGTTAGCATGCTGTTATTCAAGACTGTTTTAGGGATCTCTGTTGATAGAGAAATTATCACCGGTTTCGTGGCACGAAGTATATCTGCAGATAGTTAAATCTGAGTTAAGTGTTGTATCATCTGCTTGAAGACGATGTAATGGTGGAAGATATGGTGTTGGCTGCGGAAGAGCTGGGTTTAAAAGATATAGGTAATTCTCTCGCAATGTCAGTCAAATACAGGGTTACGCAAGGACACTAACTCGAGCAGACAGTTCAGAGCAGCAAATGATTTGAGTCACTCCAAAAGAGTTAACGAATAGAGTAGCAATGAGAGTGTCAAGAAGGGCTGTATACAATGATTTCAAGGATTTATCACTTATTTATAATATTCTTTCACGTATACTTAAAGATTAATTTATCTTGAACAATTACTAATTCATCTGGCACATTTACTTAGTGATTAATTTATATTGCCTTCTGAAGCAGTGGTTCCCAACCTGTGGTCCGCGAACCCCTGGTAGTTCGCAAATGTAGAGCTGGTGGTCCGTCAGGATGTAGTGCTGGGGTCCGTGGGAAAACTCAGTTAAATAAAAGGAGTCCTTGGTAGTGAAAAAGTTGGGAACCACTGTTCTAGAAGAAGGCCAGGCTTTACTGATGAAGACAGAATAAAATCAAAACAGCTCCGATGTTTTTTTTAATAATTCCTTCAGTAAACGTATTTATTACTGACTTACCTAATTCCACAATACCTTTAGAAAATAAATAAACGTCACAATATCTCAGTTACACTAGAAAAAAAAACAAACAAATTTTGGTGTTTTGTACCTGTAGAAAATAAATCAATATTTTTCCTATATAAGAGCCAATGTGAATAGAAGAGCTTTTGATTTACCTGAACAACCAAAAGTTCATGTTTATTTTAAATGTCTGATGCCTTCCCATCATTTTTCCTATTTTCATTTGTCGAATCTCTCTGACTTGTCTTTCTCGCTCTATCTCATCTTCCCTTTTCTTTCCACATTTCTTTAACTCTTTCTTCTTCTCCATCCTTGTTTCTTATTTTCTTTTTATTCTCTTTATTTCCTCCCTTCTTTCTTTTATTTTTCTCTCTCCCCTTTCTTTCCTTACTTTTCTCTCCCTTATTTTCTACAATCCCCTTTCCACCTTATCTTACCTACTCTCTTCCCCACCCCCTAGTTTCTTTTCATTTGCATTATACCTCGCTCTTCCCCGATTTCTCTGTGCTGTTTTGTCTCTCTTCGTGTCTGTAAGTTCATCATTCCTTCTACCTCCATGTCTACCTCACACTTTAAACATTAAATCATATTTCCTTTCATTAACATTCTCTCTTTCCTACCGCCAACTCTCATTCCAGCTATCATTTTCATAACAATCCCCACCACACTCACTTTTTTTTTCTCTCACGTCTATTTTCCACTTGCTCTCTCTCTCTCTTTCTCTTACATTTTCTTACTTTCTTTCTCTGTTGTTCTCTCGCAAAATATTATCTCGAAAATTCCTCTCTCCTTATCAAATTCTCACTTCCTTTGTTTCCATTTAACATTTCCAAACTATCTCCGGTCTCTCACACACTCTCAGTCCTTGTCTCAATTTCTCAGTCTTTCTCCTCCCTCCCCTCTCTCTCTCTCTCTCTCTCTCTCTCTCTCTCTCTCTCTCTCTCTTCCCCCTATCTCTCACGCACTCACTCAAACACACATAGTTTTTGACTTTCCCGAATTGTCAATCTGTCACAGTTTTACAGTACTTCCTTGGAATTTTCTCTCCTTTTCGCCCTCAATGATGGAAACACGATATCTCCATAACTTTCACGGTACACTTTATTTTAGAAGTTCTTCACAACATGTTTCTATTATTACCAAATATTGAAATATACTTGGCAGTTATTTGTGAAGGAGGATATCACTTTGATAATAATCTCTTTGCTACTTTAGTCAGAAACCAGCTTTTTTTTATTTTATTTTATTTTATTTTAATTTGTTTCATTTTCTTTTTATTTTATTTTGCTATTATAATTTCTAGTCTGAAAATAACGACGTCAAACAAGCAAAGCTAACGAGAAGATCTAAACAGATATAACAATACCGTCGTCATATAAACGGGGGAAACAAATATGGAATAACAAAAATAAGTAAATAAAATAAAAATAAATAAACACATCACATAACGGAAGAAAAAATAATATGGATGGTGGAAAAACAGTAAGAGTGTAAGGCAAAACAAGCATACATACATACACACACACACACATTCACCTTTTATCTTTTACTTGTTTCAGTCATTAGACTGTGGTCATGCTGGGGCATCACCATTATATATATATATATGTGTGTGTGTGTGTGTGTGTGTGTGTGTGTGTGCGTGTGCGTGTGTGCGTGTGCGTGTGTGCGTGTGGAGGCGCAATGGCCCAGTGGTTAGGGCAGCGAATTCGCGGTCATAGGATCGCGGTTTCGATTCCCAGACCGGGCGTTGTGAGTGTTTGTTGAGCGAAAACACTTAAAGCTCCAAGTGGATCCCGAGGGGGGGGGGGGGTGAACCCTACTGTATGTACTCTTTCACTACACCTTCCTCTCACTCTTTCTTCCTGTTTCTGCTTTACTTGTATTATTTCAAAGGGCCAGCCTTGTCACACTTTGTGTCATGCTGAATCTTCCGAAGAAGTACGTTAAGGGTACACGTGTCTGTGGAGTGCTCAGCCACTTGCACATTAATTTCACGAGCATTGCTAACTCTCCTTCAAATCATACCGTTACCTTAAAAAAAATGAATGATGATAAAGTAGTCCTGAGTCTACTATATCCGTATAAAAGAAAAGATGATCATAGATTTTGATCAGCCTTTCATCATAGGTTTGTTCAACGAGTACCTGGCCTGGGGCCAAACGCCAAATGAACAAAATATGGCAGGAAGAATAAAAAGAAAGCAAAAAATAGATAGAAAAGAATCGATGAATATTGATTCTTTACAAAGGTCCGAATTCTGAAATTTTTCGGGTGGGTGGGGACAGTCATTTACTTTATTTTCCGGCACACAAGTCGACATAGTATATAGTGTAAAGATGCAGTGTAAAGATGCAGTGTAAACATACAAACATCTTCACGACCTTTCCAATTCCTGCTGCATTTCACTTCGAATTTTTGGTCCTCCGGAATCGTTTTGGTGTATAATTCACCCTACTTTTATTTGGTTGTAAATTTTGGTCACAAAATTTTGGCTTGTATGCGGGAAAACACGGTTTATTGAACCCCAGTGTTTGACTTGCTGTTTGTTTTTTAATGAACCGCAAAATGAGGAAAGATAAAGATGACGTCGGCAAGATTTGAATGCAGAACGTAAAGAAGCGAAACTAAATATTACATATTTTGTTCGACACTACGATTTCTGAAAACCGCCCTCAGAATCCCTTTATTTTGGTTTCAAATTCTGACACAAGGCCAGCAATTTCAGTGTAGATGATATCGACCCCAGTGCTCAACTGGTACTTACTTTATCGACCCCAAAAGAATGAAAGGTAAAGTCGACCTCGGCGGAATTTTAGCTTAGAATGTAAAGACGAACGAAATGCCGCTAGCATTTTGCCCGGGGTGCGAATAATTCTGCCGGTTCACCGCCTTAGAATCCCTTAATATTAAAAACAAAATTGAAAAAATAATCAGATAGAAATATAAAATAATGGTAAGAATATTGAAATATTGTGAGCCTAGGCTTCAGTGTAAATATTTGAAGAATTCGTGTGGGCGTTGTGTACTTAGAGCAAGTCAGTTCTGCAGGGTCTATTCCTTTACAAATTACTTATATGGTGATGGCTTTGTTACTACTGCGATTATATTAAAGAATGGCATCATTCATTTGCACGATTCCAATCATAGAGCTTCCAGGCAGTTTCCTTATCGATTGTGACATTTGCAGCTCCCAAGGATATATACATTGATTTCTTTCTAGCACAGTGAAGAATGTCATACGTTAAAAGGGTTCTTTTTAGTGAGCTCACACATTCGAACGGTTTTTTCTAGTATAAGCAGGTTACGCATCTGACAGGTTCTAATAAACAGGCACAAGTACACACACATCTGAAGGGCTTTTTCAGACATGGGCACAAAATCATACACTTGAAGGTTTCCTTCAACTATAGGCACAAGGTTTGATATTTGAACCGCACTTCCAAGCATGGACATAATAACTTGCATTTGAAGGGGTCTTTCAGGCAGGGGCATAAAGCAACATATCAAAAGTAATCATATTAGTATGGCACAAATTTATACATTCTAAGGGTTCTTTAGGGTACTGGTACAAGATCACCTATTTGAGGTGAGGGATAAAAATGATTAAATCGACTGCAGTATTTCCCTGGTATTTATGTTTATCGATTCTGGGACGGATAATACTTAAAACTAATGTAGATAGAATTTCAACTTAGATGAAAAAGAATGAATTCTAAACACCAGCAGGTATTTCGCCTACGGCTCTAACAATTCTCCTCAATCCCCGAACTTCTAAAAGAGGAAAGTATTTACAAAAATGAAAGAGAAGGAGTAATATCCGAGGCAAAGGAATGAAAAGAAGAAACTTGCAAATGGAAATAAAATAAAAGAAAATATAAAAACATGAGAAAATTCCCAAAGTTAAATGAAAACATGAAAGGAAAGAAACTTCAAAAAATTAAGAAAAAGGAGAAATTGAAAAGAAAATCTAGATAGAAATGGAGGTAGATAAAATTAGAAAAGCGACAAATATTTTAAGATGAAAGGAAAACAAACAAATGGAAATATCTGATCAATAAGAAAGGAGAAAAGGTAAAGAGAAAAGGCAAACGTGATAAATAATAGTAAAAGTTTCTAACGAAATTTTGAGAGGGTTAGTCCACCCCCTAGATCCCAGCCCGACTAAATGGGCTACGTGTACCACATTCTAGTTTGTGATTTATTGTTTTGTACATACAGTGTATATATATATATATATATATATATATATAATACATTTCTAAATCTCTCAGAGACATTTATGCAATAGTGATACGATAAAGTAGTTGTATGCTGTCAACTTAATGTGACAGTCCCATGAAGGGAATAATGCTACTACTATTCAGCCCAAGGAAGCAGCACCACTTCCTGTCGGCCTTGACACATTTCCTGTGTCCTTATATTTACAAGAGCTTGACAGGCATTTCCAGCACCAGGCCATGCTACTCCAGACTGATGACGGGCAAGACTCAGAAACTAGTCTCTGGATGCAGGCTAAGCTAGGTAGAAGTGCTTGTCTCCCCCTTGTAAACATAAGGGCACAGGAAATGTGTCATGGCCGACAGGAAGCGGTGCTGCTTCCTAGGGCTAAATAGCAGTAGTATTATCCCCTTCATGGGACTGTCACATTAAGTTGACAGCATACAACTACTTTACATATATATACTTTTCATTTAATGTTTCTTCATTACACTATTCAGTTCACTTCACGTCTTCTAAGAATTTTTCTAAAGCCACTGTTCTACTATGTAATACTTCTTTATTTATTTATTTGAATTTATTCTACACATTTCAAAGTATAAAATAGGTATACTCTAGCTATATCAATTAGAAGATAGCAGTTTTGCAACACTGTTAGTAGTTTTCTAATTTTCGTGCCCCAGTTCTTTCAATTTGTAACTGTATATAACTGTCATGTGTAATGCATTTATACCTATTGTTTCCTGCATTGTGTTCAGATTTTGATATAAGCCGGACCCTTGAATACTCTTTTCTTATTTCCTTCTCCATTCTTGTTTGTTGTATCATCAGTTTTATCCGCTCCTAAGCGTTTGCATAGGTGACTCGGTTCTGATTCGTTGATTTAAATATCTGAATCTAATGTATATTATTCCCAATTTTAATTAATGTATCTCTTCTTATAATAGCTTTGACACATTTTTGCACTCTCATACCCATTTTTATGAGCAACTTATATAGATTCACCAGCCGATTATTGTCCTCTGTAAATATCTTTAAGCCATATACATAAAGGAGATGTTTCATAATTCTTCCACACCGTTTATAACTATTGGGGCATTCGTCTATAAAAATGTGTTAATGGGGTCAGAGTTCGGCTAAAATGTGCTGGGAACAAAATGTCACTCTTAAAATGTCAGCTTCTTCTGGATGGTCTGAAGTTGGTCTTAATCATCTCTTTACGTTGTTCTTATAGCATTGCTGGTTGATGTACTGAGTTAGTATCACAGCTGCCTTATTTACATGAGTGTCTTCAGTACCTTGGTGCTCCTGACAGTCGCACTTGTAATCCTCTGACTCTAATTCTGAGACACAAATGTATAGAAAGACCTGTGATTCAAGAAGTCTACCATGACTTTGCCTTTTTGGCACTGTATTTCCAGTCCCGAAGCCATACAGATGTTCTTATAGGCCCAACCACACTCAAGGAGAGGGAATTCTCCCATATTCCGAACAAGGTCATCTCCGGTTGATGTTTTCGGAGCAACTGAAAGCCTCACTTACCTTTTTAATGTTAAGATTAAATGTGTTTTCTGGTTATTTAGATACATTGTTCGAGCAAACAGGTGTATTTTCAAATTGCTCTTTTTTCCTATATTTTCCCCATGCCTGAGGCCTCCATCTAACTTTTCTCGCAAGAAAAGTGTTGTTGCTGTTATTGTTAGCCATATAGTTTAAGATGTTACTATATTCGGTTAAAATATATATAAAAAAAAAGTCATTATCTTGATTCGTTCGTCGAATTAAAATCTACTGGTTTTGCTTTTGTCTATAGTACTTTTCTTCTCTTTGTATGTACATGCGAATGGCGTACGCGTGTTTGAGTGAACATTCTTTTCATTACGATGTAGGCGGACCTTGTCATTATAGTATAAGTTATGTTTAAAACAAATAAATAAACAAAAAGTAAAAACCCCAACGAGAAAACACCATGACTAAAGATTAATCTTGTTTGTTATTTCAGTATGAGATTTACCCAAACGCGTTCAAAATGTCCTGTTTGTAAATAAACCAAGTGGAGACATAGATTTTCATTTACTTTGACTTGTCAAACATCCAAAGTCATTAAACCTTTCATAGACACTTTGCATGGGGGTGATAATAATAAAAATGTTGACGGAAACTTGAAACGAGGGAGACTGAAACGCTAATTATAACCGCTCAAGAACAAACTCTTAGAACAAATCTGATAGAGACAAAGATTGACAAAACTTAGTCAGACAGCAAATGTAGAATCTGCAGGATTACTGTATGCGACCTGACTGGTCTAATGCAGTTTGTCCGTGTCCAAATTGGCATACAGGAAATATATCCAGTGCTTTTAATGCTTATTTTGACTCAGATATCATTCCGTAGTTTAAGTTGCTTGAATTGTAACACCCGCATACCCGTCGTGACACGTTGCATAATGTTTTAGATATTTCACCAAACGTATCCATATTAAACTAGTGCCTAAATATAAAAAAAAACTTATAAACTCATTTGTTTATATGTAATTGAAATCCATCTAACATTAGCCCAGGGTAACCACTAGTCTACTGTCTTAAATTTATCTCTTTTGTCGGTCCTATAACAGTGTATCTCCTCTAAACGAATAGATCGTCTGCAAAATCGCCCAAATCCATTCATTGCACCTACCTATAATCTTTTCATTCTTATTATTATATTTATTAAAATATTACCTGGTCATCTCCAGAAGTGCAACTTTCTGAAACCCGTTTCCCTTACTCACGTGTTTCTTCCAAATATCGATCTATCTCTTCTGAAATTCAGAGTCAACTACATCTGCTTCACTAAAACTGATGAGGCCTGCAAGATCTATAAACACAGTGCACATACTCGTTTTGTTTTCTATATATTGTACGATATCGTATTTTAGGGAGAAGGAAATGGTATTAAAAGTAAGATAAAGTGAAATATATGGACTAGTAGGGGACTTGGTGGATTGTGAATAAAGGTGGAAAATGTGACTAAATGTTCTAAACGAGCATAAAAATAGATTCCAAAAAAAAAGGAGAAAGAGAATTATAGAAAACAATGAAATCTAAAGGGAAGATACAGATAATGTAATAGCAAAAGAGAAAGGAAGAGAGAGAGAGAGAGAGAGAGAGAGAGAGAGAGAGAGAGAGAGAGAGGGGGGGGAGAGAGAGATGTCGAACATGCAGTAGAAATGGCTTAGATATAAATTACCAAATAAAAAAGTTCCAGATACAGTCCAAATTCTTTATCTTTCATGTTTATGAAAATAAAAGATATAAGTAAATAAAACAATAGCAAAAACAAAACAACAACACTAAAAGTAACAACAACAACAGCTATCACAACAACCATACACAGCCACAACAACGACAAACGAGATCAAGTCGTAAGTATTCTTCCACATTTTCTAGCAAAATGGTTTTTTGCTTAAAGTCAGTTTATCGTCAAAATAAAGATGAGATAAGAAAATAAGTTGAGTTGCCTTTCAAAACAGTCGGTATTTATCTTCAACAAACCTTTTCACTGAGTCTGCCGCCATGTTTTCGTTAAAATTAATATCAATATTGTCCTTCGCTCCCCCTCTAAATTTTCTTAAATTTGAATTGCCAAACCAAAGGGAAAACTTTTCAAGAATATCTAGATTTTTGTTCAGTCTTCTTCACAGCTGGGATTCATTTAAGAAGTTCACGATAAATGCCACCGTATTGTGGCAGATTTTTTTTTCCTTTAGAGCTTGTTCCTTCGACAGAAATGAATTTAAGAGTATATATATTTATATAAAGAAGCATGCCTCATTTAAATAGTTTTAGTTGAGGTTTGTAATTTATTTACTTTTGTGTGGGGTAGGTGTTCACTCTATTAACATATCTATATTTGTTTCAGGTGGTAAAATTGAAATGCGCTCAAAGAGTGAGACAGAGAGAGTAAAAGAGATAGAAAGAGAAAGAAATTATTACACAAAAAGAGCAATATATATATATATATATATATATATATATATATATATATATATATATATCAAGAGAGAGAGAGAGAGAGAGAGAGAGTACTATTAAGTGAGAAAGAAATGTTTTGCTTGTTTAATACGTTGACCTTTAATATAAACTACGACTTTCATTCTGCTCTGAGACAGATAATTTTGGTTATTGTTTAAGGTGATGTATGAAGTAGGGAAGTATTCTCTAAATGAACTCTTATGAATAATAGCAATACAAGAACTATAAGAAAAATTATTGATTTCAAATTTTGACACAAGGCCAATGCTCAACTGGTACTTATTTTATCGACCCTGAAAGAATGAAAAGCAAAGTCGACCTCGGCGAAATTGATCTCAGAACATAAAAACGGACGAAATGACGCTAAACATTTTGCCCGTCATGCTAAAAAAACAGCTATGACAGTAATTATTGATTTCAAACATAAGTTATGACTACACATAATGGGAAGCTAAAATCAGTTATATGATTTATAAAGGACATTTGACAGATAGTTTATTTTATTGGCCCCCGGACAAATAAAAGACAAAGCATTTTGCCAGGCGTGCTAACGGTTCTGCCAGCTCGCTGCCTTAGATTTGTAAAATATTGGTTTCAAATTTTGGCACAAGGCCAGCAATTTTAGGGAAGGGTATAAGTCGATAGTAGTTATTTTATCGACCCCGAAAAGATGAAAGGTAATGTCGACCTCTGCGGAATTTGAACTCAGAACGTAAAGACGGACTAAAACCTGCTAAGCATTTTGTACGGCGTGCTAACGAGTCTGTCACCTCACCGTCTTAGGCTTGTAAAATATTAGCAATGTAAGAACTACGTCAATAAAACGTAATTCATAAAATTGACACGTGTAGTGAAGCAGGATAAAGTGAATTACAACCGTCACGGTACATGACTGGTTCTTGTTTCATTGAGGAGTCTGAAGGGCAAACGTAGACATTGTGTGATTTGAACTTATAAAGTGAAGAGAAGCATTTGTGAACTGCAATACATTTCTTTCGGAGCACTACCAGTTCTGTCACATATCGTCTTAACTATTGAGAATTTTAATATTCATATTAATCAGGCGATGAGCTAGCAGAAAATTTGAAACTAATTTTAAAGTTATTAAGGTGGCGAATTGGCAGAATCGTTAACCCGCTGTACAAAATACTTAGCAGCATTTTTTCCCTCTTCACGTTCTGAGTTTAAATTCCGCCAAGGTAGGCTTTGTCATTCATCCTTTTGGGGTCGATAGAATAAATAATAGTTGTATACTGGGTTCGATGTAAACGACTAACCCCCTTCCACGAAATTACTGGCTTAGTGCCAAAACTTTAAACCCATATTAAAGTTATTAGGGCAGCGAGCTGGCAGAATTATTAGCACGTCCGGCAAAACGCTTAGCAGCATTTTGTCCGTCTTTATGTTCTGAGCTCAAATCCCGTTGAGGTCGACTTTTCCTTTCATCTTTCCAGGGTCAATAAAATAAGTACCAGTTGAACACTGAGGTTGAAGTAATCGATATACACTCCCTCCCCCGAAATTGCTGGCCTAGTGCCTAAATTTGAAACCAATATTCATGTTAATCGTTTGTGCCAAATATTACTTATTGAACGCCAGTATATGAAATAAACACTGAAGCGAAGGCTAGGAGTCTCGTAGTCTCTATTTAAGTCATTATATTCTTTGTTGAAATCCTGCGGCAGAGTTCTCTGAACTGTGAGAACGCACAAGCATTTCGAAACAGGCGCACGCACACACACACAGCTGGCATTTCGTCGGTTACGACGTCGAGGATTCCAGTTGATTCGATCATAGGGAACAGCCTGCGCGTGGCTGAGCACTTCATAGACACGCGTACCCTTGCGTACCTTTAATGTAGTTCTCAGTGAGATACAGAGCGACATATAATGTGACAAGGCTGGTCCTTCGAATTGTAGGCACTGCTCATGTTTGCCGGTTGAGTGGACTGGAGCAACATGAATAAAAGTGTTTTGCTCAAGGACAGAACGCACCACCGGAAACCGAACTCATGACTTACGATCGTAAGTCGAATACTCTAAGCATTAAGCTACGCGTGCGCACGCACACACACACACAAGGTACGAATGTTCCCGCAATGTATTAATAAAAGGTTAGATTTATAAAATAAAATAGTAATTAATAATTAAACTTATAATAGATCCAATACACAGAAGCTTTAGTGACATAAGAAAATAAAATTGCATAACAATACTTTTGCGCGTGCTGGCGTCTGAAAATTGAAAAGAACACTGTAATAGTGTCTTTTGCAATTTCATGGTCGATAAAATTAAGTAGCCATAAGAACGAGGGGCAATTAAAATGAGTTTAAGTTTCCGCTACACATTCGTGGCCTTGTGGTTAAGCTAAGAATGATTATAATTTATTGAAAGTGTTGGATAGGAGAACAAGTAGAGAATCGTTTAAGCTGTATGTAAGTCTCGTCACAATCTACAATATAAGCTTCTCTGTTCATCTTTCTGCTGGTGGTGAGGGTAGGTGGCAATAAAATTATTTCTAATCAAGTACTATGATCGATTTCATTAATCGTGCCCCGCTTTCCTTAAACTTTTGACACTGTGTCAAATCTTATAAATCAACATAGAATACAATTTTTTTTAGTTCCGAGTTCAAATTCCACACAGGTCGACAACCATTCATTCGTGGTCAATACAACATGTACAAGTAATACTATGGAAGTTACTAAGTAATTTATGCTTATTACATGTAAATTTAGACAATATGAGGACATTTATAAATTATTAATAGTAAAAAAGAAATGGTGAATATTACTTTTATGAAATGGATATAATACACATTGTTGAATGTGTGTACATCACACACACATATTGAATAATGATTTCAAATTTTGGCACAAGGCCAGCAGTTTTGGGGGGAGGGGCAGAGATTACATCAACCTCGGTGTTCAACTGGTACTTATTTTACCGATACGGAAAGGATAGAAGACAAATTTGACCCCGGTGGAATTTGAACTGAGAACGTAAAGACTGCTAGGTTGCTAACGATTCTGCTAGCTCGCCGCCTAGCAAATAGTGAATAATAATTGTGTGAAATGAAGAAAATATATTCTTGAATGAATATACGTTTGCATGCAGATATATATATATATGTGTGGGTGTGAGTCGGTTTGTTATGAGAGAGGGAGAAAGAGAGATGGTAGGGAAGAAAGAGAATGAGAGAGACTCACAGACAGAGTGGAAGGCGGAGAGCGAGAGAAGCTTAAACTAACAACTTTCCTGACCTACAATGATTTCCGGGTCACCATTCATCTAATCTAATTACTAAAATTGTATTAAAGTCCTTCAATTTCATCTGAACACTGTTTAGATGAAAGTATCAAAAAAAATAGGGGGGGGGGGGAGAACGAAAAAAAAAAGGAAAACTTCTTTCAAGATTGTTTTTATTGATCTTGTTGCTTATTTGCTATTTTACTCCCCACTCACCATTCTTAATACATTTTACAAAATTTCAAATTTTTCTATGTTATTCCAAATCTCTGGTGGATATTTCCAAATTCAAAGCAATAATTTCGTTACTGATATGTTATTCTAAGTGTTGAAAAAATAAAGAAAAGAAATATAGAAAAATAAAAGCAAAGGAACCAGCAGTTGTAGTAATTTATATAGCAGGCCATTCCACAGAACTATATTTTACCAAAGCACTGTAACTACATCGTATGGTTTAAGAGGAGTTGTTTGACATTTCCATAAGGAAAGAAAGGAAAACATATTGAAACTGCAGCCCGTTGAAGGAGTGGCGGGACCGGTTTGTTTGTTATTAGTAAAAATCTAAGAGGGAATTATTTATATCCAAATTCAAATAAAATTTGAAAGTTGTGATATTTATGGTGTATTTAATGAAATAAAAGTGAAAATTCAGTGTTCGTAGGTTGGTCCATTACATGCAATAAAAAGAAATTGCTTATTTTTTTTTGTATGTGTGTTTTGGGTGGATACAGCTGTATTTCTGAATTGAGTATGTACTTTTCTTTCCCATCCCTTTTCGTGTGTGCGTGCGTGCGTATTCATACATTGCGTGTATTTGCTTGAAAAACTCTGTGGAGGTGTATATATATATATATATATATATATATATACATAAATCTCACACACACATACTTTATTATATGACTGAAATGATTATATATGTAGAATGTGAAAAAAAGAGAGAGAAATAAGGATATATGTATGTATATATATATATATATATATATATATATATATATATATATATATATATGAGAGAGAGAGAGAGAGTAGGAAAAGAGATAAAGAGGAGATACATCAAATCGCAGACAGGTCATACTCTAATTTAAAGAAAATAAATGGAATCTGCATCAAAATCAATACTTTATATTGTGTCTTATGACCTATGATTAGTTCCCTTAGTGACATATGATTGACATCTGATTTCGAATAATAGCTTTAACCTATATCATAGAAAGATTAGTTTCAATTACCTTCTATAAATTGTTGTGGTAACGTTTATCTCGAGAGTGTACAACATAAGCTAATGACCAGTTAGAAGAAGATATTCACGCAAAATCAAGACCAACTTGCCAAGTATATTTTGAAAATATCGATCTTCATTTATTCATAGTGTTGTAGTGGTTGCTCTCAATAATGTTAAGTGTAGTAGTAACGCCAGCAAGATAGAGTTGGCTTAACCTAAAACGTGAGAAAGAAACGTCTTTCCAATTCCAACAATTGAGTCTCGTATGTTCTGTAACTTAACCTGAATCCACCCTCTCGTTGAGCACAACCACCTGGTCGGTAGTGGCCTTTAGTAGAGTCCACACAGTTGCAAGCAATCAGGACAGTTCCTCAGTTTAAGAGACAACTGCTACCTTCCCTCACACTAGTTTTGGTGGCCCTATAAAGGGTCACAGGCACTGCCTACCTTCTTTACTGAGCAGTATGATATAAAAATAAAATAAAAATGAAAGTATAATTTTAAATTAAGCAAAATATTTTCTAATTGGAACGATTGAGTCGTATAAACAAAGTTTTAATTAGTCTTTTACTCTTATTTTTGTTTCATATTCTATGGATGTATGTATAATGATGGTTTCAAATTTTGGTACATGGCTAGCAATTTTGGAGGAATTCAAGTGGTACCTATTTTATCGACCCTGAAAGGACGAAAGTCCACCTCGGCGGAATTTGAATTCAAAACGTAAAAACGGACTAAATACCACTAAGCATTTTGTCCGACGTGTATTACACACTATTTCAGAGTATTAACTTGTGTATGGTGTAGTGATTCCAGTAACCAATTGGATAACTGAGGCACTAACAATGCTTCTTTTTTATGCTGTGTATCTGAAGCAAATCAACTTGCTGTACGGCATTCTTTCCTCAGCCTATGGCATAATCAGCTACTAAAACAGTTTACAATTTGTTCATTATTGATCAACCACTAACGACGGACTGTAGTTGTATATCGTATTGTCTTATTACGAAATAAAAATTAAACGATTTGCTCGCAGTCACAACATACCTGCTGATTATTAATCTAAAACAGATACTGATTACCTGAGGATGAATGAAAATCGAAACTAGTTAATAGATATTTAGAAATTACGGTGTTTAGCCCATGCTCTCATTTCTAAATTGCATTTAAAAGTGAAACTTTAGTTTTCTAATATATACGTAATGAAGAACTACATTAATATATATATGTATGTGTGTGTGTATGTATATATATGTAGCTATACATACATACATACATACATACATACATATAGTTCAAATTTACAGAAAACAAAAGACGGAGATAAGTGTAGGAACGAGCAGGTGTATTAGTTTAACGTTCAAGAAGAATAGAAAAGTCTTGTGCGTTTCGAGCCTACACTCTTCGACAGAACGGATGAAGAGGAAATTAACGAAATGAACAGATAGAGAAAAACAACGGAGAGAGAAAAAAATGTATACATCCATATACAAACTTGTTATCAGTTCAAATACGCTTCAGTTATATTCGAACCCGTAAGAAGGTCATTTACTGCATTTCATATATATATATATATATATATATATATATATATATATATATATTAATTCAATTTAAAATGAAATAGTGGTTTCTAATAATTGCACACAGTCCACGAATTTTGGGGTGTGGAAATACCTATTTAAAACCACTTTTCGACCACCTCGAATAGTAGCGATAAAAAGGAATGCGTACACCCACTGGGTATTCGAACTCAGAATATGCAAGGATACAACTTTATATCCGAAGGCATGTTGACTGGTGCCTTACCGACTCTTCTGTTTACAGTGTATATATGTATATAAAATAGTATTATTACAATTCTTGAAATTCAGCTACATTAACCACGTAAATAATTTCCGTAAAGATTTTCCCCCAAGAAATAAACTACTTTCGATGAACTGATCGGTTCTATACTTCCTATCTCATGATTATTAAAATATTGATCGGAAAAGAATTTCAGATGTTAAAAGCTTTCAGTACCCAAATAAATTGTCTAGTAGTGACCTTTAGTTGAAATCGTTTTACCTCATATACATAATAACGTACAATGATGTTAGCGATGCATATTCCCCTTGCAATATGCATGATAAGTTTTATAATAATGCGTTCTTTATCTATAAGCTTAAGAGTGATATTTCGGATCCAATACTTCATTACATTGAGAAGTTATAGCTCTGACACTGAGGACGTGATTAGAATGTCACAGGAAAAACATGGATTCCTCAAGCTGAGTCAACGAGCAGAAGACCGAGGGCTAGAACATGAATGAAATGGTTGGGTCGTATCCATGGTTTCTTGGGTATCCAGCAGGAAAGTGTAATGGCGGTTGCTTTTGAGCGGTCCTTATGACGAAGGTGCCTGAGGACTCAACCCCCACAACCCTTCCGGGAATAGCAGGTGGAGATGGACGGATGAATAGTAAGGGTTTATTTGTTGTTATGAAAAAGAACACAGCAAAGAATAGTTTCTGCTAATGTCTTTTATGAATAAATCATAATTAAAATCATAATTATGATATTCATTATTCAATAAAAATATTCTTGCTTTGTTAAATATGAGCTTTAATATTATAATTTTATTTGAATGCGGTAAGCTGGCAGAATCATAACTGCGCCGTACAAAAATGTTTCGCGGCATTTCGTTCGTCTCCGCGTTCTGGGTTCAAATTTCGCCGGGGTCGACTTTTCTTTTCACCCTTTCGGAGTCGATAAAAAAAGTACCGGTTGACAACTGGAGTCAATGCAATCGACTTACCCCCGAAACCGATGCCTTGTGCCAAAATTTGAAATCAATATTTTCTTTTACTTTACTTTAGAGGTGTCTATTTTTAGAAGTGGAAAACTCATTGTAGTAGATGACTATTTCTACACTCTTGATTCAACACGTCTTTTCTCATCTAACAGCCAAGCATAGATACTTTTCATACACGATATGTCCCTTGCATTTGACTGACCGAAGGCAAGCTTATTCTCTATTCAAAACTAATCACAAGTCATTATGTAATTATTCGAGGATTTGGATAGGTGTCTTTATCGTTTTTAGTCGGGCGAATTCCTGGAGCATTGAATCTAGTCGTGTTTTGCAATTTGTCCGTGGAAAAAAAAGTTATGAGATGCAAAAAGGTGAGTTTATTAACTAGTTCTAAGTGGGAATCAATAGAAAATAAGATAGGAAAAATAGATACCTAATGAGGTATCTTCATCTTGAGAGAAAGAAAATCTTTATGCAGGGACTATTTGGAGAGTAGTCTTTCTTTCTGAAGACAGCTTAGTATATAAATGTTTTTGATTGAAGAAACAATTCCCAGATGTGTGAGAAGTAAGTACTCTATACGTCGTTGTATGTAGCTGCTCTTCAAGACTACAATATTAATGGCCATAACAAGTGAACCCGGTCATTTTAGTACAGTGTTGACTACATGGAATATGTAGTTTCCATGACAAATTGATCAAGATGTTTAGGCCACGTGTTAAAGACCCGCTGATTTGAGTTGTATCCTTTGAGAGTATAGGGGAAGTATAATACATTTTTTACTTTGAAATCTGTTGTGTATTCCTTTTAGTAATGTTGAATGTGACTGTGTCCTCATCTCGCATGATGTTTTGATTAATTAAAAGGGAAGCGAATGCTACGCGGGAGGTGTGTACCGAAAGTGTATATGTGTGCGCGGAATGATGGAGAAGGGTTTATAGACATGTCACTGGAATAAGATTATGTATGAGGGCAACGTAAAATAGATTGTTATACAGTAAGAAATGAGTCACAATAATTACAAGCCTCCCCACCTCGCCGCTTCATACCATACAAGTGGTCACCGTGTAAACTCGCTGAAAAAGCATATAAAAGCCGCTTTTTTTTAACCCACAAGGATAGATCGGTAAAGCTCGAAAATATTCACTCGAAACGTGGTTTAACGTTTTGTCACAACATTACATTATGTGTAATGTTGTATTCTGAACCTTCTGCAGATCAAACTTATGCATTTAATGTTTCCTGTGTTGAGATATTTTAAACGATAATCGTTTATAATTATCGCTATAAATTAGTGGTTCTCTACCGGGTTATAATTATCGCTATAAATTAATGGTTCTCTACCGGGATCCTTTATGGCCTTTGAGGGCCCATGTGCAATAAATTCCTTATTCTTCTACAATGTGCAAAATATTTTAATTTTTTTTATATACTCCCTGGTAATATTTACTTATAAAAATACAGTGGCATTTTTTTATATACAACAAATGGCTATGGGAGATCCAGTAGAATAAAATAGAAACTAAAGGGGCCCATAAGAAGAATATGGCTGAGAACCAGCGCTATAAATTATCCATAGGAGCTCAGACGAGATAAGTGCCAGTAATCCGTGTGGGTACATTTCCTGATCGGGTAAAATCTCAGTTGCATGTATTTTATGTTCATGTTATAATTTGCAAGATATTAGAAAGAAAACGAGTTCGTAAGATTTGGGGGTCGTAGAGATAGATTTAACAACGTTAATATTTGTTTTGAAAAAAGTTCACTTGGAGGCTATTGATTGTAAGAACTGCGTTGCAAAGATCCGTTGCTGCATGTTGAATAAAACATAACCTACAGTGAATAAGAAATGTAATGGATTTGAGCTCATAAATATTATTTACGGAATTGTTTGATTTGGAAAATTGTGGACATGGAGACAAAGTTAGTTGAAAGAAAGTAGGAATTGTGAAAGACAGTAAAAAGCTGTTCGGTCACTGGTTAAAAATGATAGCCAGTAAAGATTACTTTTACAAAATAGATTTAGATTTGAACTGTCGTAAGAAACTTTGTGAAGTAGAGATTAGTTCTCAGTAAGACATCTGGTCAGGTTTCAATTCCAGTACGTGGGACTTCATTTCAATTTAATCAATAATACTTTTTAGTCCTACTATCATATTTTTGTCATATTAAGATATAAGTTCTTGAATGTAAACAATCTTATATCTCGTAAATATGAATAACAATGAATGATTGAGTTAGTGTGGTGCAATAGATAATGGTGACTGATAACTTCCAACCACATTGGTCTCTCCTTTAAATCCTACTCAGCTATTGAACTGAATAGACTCAAGAATTCAGTGTTCGTAATTTGTATCTGAAATGAAGACCGAATCACGCCTTCAATTTCACAGTTTGTGTCTTTTAATAGCAGTCATCCAATAGGCAACTTGCTCTATTTTCTGACTATTTTTGCAGTAAAAATACAATGAATAAATAAACATATAAAAACAACATGAAAAATTAGTAAAGATTTTCCTAGACTTAAGTGGAATTGGGTGGTGTTTACATTATAAGGCAGGGGGTCTGTTAGTGAAAAGTTGAGAGACATTAATGCAGAGGTAGATTAAAGTTATGATTAAGCGATTGAAATATTGTGTGTTTATATAATTAGATGTGAGTTTCTGGGTGTGTATTCGTGGATCAATAGAGTAGTAATTGGGAAGGTGTGTAGTATTTCATATGTTGGACTATGAGATGTGGGCTGTGAGTTCGATTCCTGAACCCCGTGTTTCTTTTTTAAAAGAATAAGACATTTCTTTTCATGTTCACTCAGTTGAAATTGAGTACAAGCGACAAATAGGGGTATTTTTAACCCTGCGGGGGTCTGACATCACGTTCAGGATTCAAGCGAGACTCTTGTACTTTCTGATATTTAAATGTTATGGAAACTGGGGTGAACTCTCTCCTAATGGCCTGTGAGTTCGTGAGGGATTTTATCTAATGTGTACATTAGTTAAAATCCTTTAAAACACATTAGTTAAAATAATTATTTTAATGTAATTCTGAGATTTTCAAGGAATGTACATGTAGATTATCAGTGAATTTTAGTTCAGGGTTATATATTGAAACCAGACACTAGATGTCTGATTAAAATCACATTGACTGTCTTGTTAATTTGTGTGGTAAATAGTTGCTATTAAAAGGAAAGCTAAAATCAGAAGTTAAATGTACGCGTCGCTGCATCGTTATGGAATCATTAAAATATCGGACTCTTGGCAATTCGAACATAAGTTTAAGTATTTGTCTTTTATCTTTAACTTGTTTCAGGCATTAGACTGCGGTCATGTTGGGGCAACGCCTTGAAGGATTTAATGGAACAAATCGCTCCCAGTACTTATTTTATAAGTCTGGCAATTATTGCATCGGCTACTTATTGCTGAACCGCAAACAAACACCCGTTGTCAATTAGGGAGGGACACACACGCACACGCACACGCACACACACACGCACACACACACATAATTATTTATTTATTTATTTATTATAAAGACCTTCTTCGGTCATGAATGACCATGGGGTTGTACCTAGAAAGTTTCCTTCTGAGGCACAAGTCCGGGTAAGGTTGTTTATGGAGGACTAGTTGTCGCCCATGCATATCAGCCTCCCCTCAACACGCCACCGATGTTATCCAAAGGAAAAGCAAAGGCTGATATATTTTGGTATCAGTGACGTCGAAACTCATTTCTACAGCTGAATGAACTGGAGCAACGTGAAATAGAGTGTCTTGCTCAAAAACACAACATACAGCCCGGTCCGAGAATCGAATTCACTACCTCATAATTGTGATCCTGACGATTATATAGTATATTTACTGATTGTGAGCCCGACATTTACAATGTATATTTACTGTATATTTATTGTTCTTATACAAGAATGCTGTTGACAATGAGTCACAAACATTAATATATATATATATATATATATATATATATATATATATATATATATATATATATATACATACATACATGTAATCGACTGACTTCCACAGCGTTTCTGCCTACACAATTCGGGCATTGGTCGAACCAGGGCTATAGTAGAAAACACCCAAAGTGCCGTGCCGTGGAACTGACCTCGAAAGCACATCGTTGTAAAGCGAGGTAGTAAACCACGCAGCCAGGCCAGCAAAAGTATTTTAATTTATTGCTTCAGAGTACTTTTATGCAAGGTTTTGATGCCTATCTTAATGTTGATTTAAACGAAAGTAAATTAAATTTATATCTGAGATAAGAATATGCATGCAGCTTATTGGTCCAACGCTATGGAAAACGAACATAGAGAAACAAATTCTCTCATTATCTCCGATATTAAATTAATTAATCAAGTAATTAATTAAACATCTCATACATTGATTACAATCAATGTAATACTATAGAGATATATTTAGAGATCATGGAGGTGGGGAAGAACATGAGAAATAGAGACGGGAGGAAGAAGACAAAAAGAGAGAAACGTGTAAAAGCTGCAATCGAAGCAAGAACGTTGCTGTGAAAAAAAAAAACATAGGAAAGAAGAATGGGAAAACAATAAATTTTACTAGAATATCCAAACATTCGTCTATGCAAAAACGTGCATACACACACACACACACACACACACACACACACACATATATATATATATATATATATATATATATATATATATATATATATATACATATATATATATATACATATATGTGTGTGTGTGTGTGCATATATGATGGCTGACCACTCATGATTTAGGAAGACCATTACAGACCGTTGCCGATGTAAAATGCCAGCAATGCCTGTGCATAGGGTTATTTCACCCACGGTCGACTTCACTCGGGCTTGCGCCTGCGGCTTCCATTATCGACGCAGCGGCCTCCTACTCGAACAGTCATCGAAAAATCGCCACGCTGCTAATCGCGTAACCTAAAATTTTAGGTCCAATACCTCACAGACCTCTTCACCCTATTGACATGATCCGCATATTGGTACTGCGAGATATCCAGTACCAATATGTGTCGCAGGCTCAAGAATTTGGGGCGCCGCGATCTCAAGCAGAAGCAAAATATATCCCAAATGTCCAATGCCATTCCTTGCATGTCCAGTTTTATATTAGAGTGACCTCTAAGAGATATGCTTTAACAAAAGCTGAGGAGTGCTTGGCGGAGTGAGAATTCATGACGGCCTGTGCTATTGCTAGATAATCGTTGAACTTACACTTGGTTCATCTGTTTTTTGACAAGTTTTGGTTTTAGTCCTACTGAGTCTCTAGCAACCGCCCTAACCAGCAAGCCTAGTTGGGAGGTGGTATTTTAGTCACCGACGATCCGACCATGCAACAATTTCTACAGGATTTCATGTTACCAGTAGCACTCAAAAGAGAACTACCAGTGAGCTGACATAAGTATATTTATATGTGAAGGCGCATGGCTCAGTGGTTTGAGATTCAGGCTTATAATCGTGAGGTTGTGAGTTCGATTCTCGGACTGGATTGTGTATTGTTGAACTGAACACTTTAGTTC